>NC_057889.1:23426499-23540282 GCF_019740435.1 Gambusia affinis
CAGGAAGGTGAGTAATGAAAAATGGGGAAGACATGCAGAAAAGGTCATCAGGTCGGGAGTCAAGCCTACAACAGCCACGTCAAGGACTAAAGCCTCCTTATATGGGTTATGAGCTATAATCAAAGTGAAAAGTTCCTATTAATCAATTTCAACAAAGATAATTATCGTTTTTAAAGATAATCATAAAAACAACATATAGTCATTTATTATGAAACAAACAATAAATATTACATTTTGTCAAATGCCATTATCAAAGTCATCAAGCAAATACATATAAAATATGTTGATTATTGTTCAACATACTATTAATCAAAGGCAAATCTAAATAGGTATGTTTTGAGCCTTGATTTAAAGAAACTCAGTGTTTGGGCTGTTTTGCAGTTTTCTGGACGTTTGTTCCACATTTGTGGTACATAGAGGCTAAACGCTGCTTCTCCATATTTGGATAGTGGTTCTGGTTATTTCAATGTACTGAGTGGAAAAATCGGTGAATTTCACCTTTTTTTCCCCTGACTGAATGTAGTGAAAAGGTGCTAGTTTTCTTTTCTCCTTCTTTCGCTGTCAGAATCAACACAATGTCATAGCTCTACATTTAGTGTGGTTTCATTAGGCTCTTGTGGCCTTTTATACTCTCACACATTTTGTTGTTTTGCCAAGGATCAGTTGATGCCTATCACTGCTTTGACTAAAAAAAATGTAATTAATTTTTAAAGTTATACTCATGGTCTACTAGAAGAAAATCTTCTTATGGGTTCTGATTTCAGTACATAGATCTGAAACAGGTATGAAATAAAAGTAGGAATGAATGATATGAGAATGTCTAGGTGTAAAATGGGGGATTGACTAAGTAGGAACCTTCTGCAATATTATAGTCTCTCATTCTCTCCCACAAATTCTGTGAACATATGCTTTACACATTCATTTTAACAGAGTAACAAAGCTCAAGATACATATTTGAGACTGCATTATCAGTATTGAAGCACATGTAAAATCTAATTGTTTTTTAGCTCAATCTTTAGCAATGTACAAAGATTTCAGTCCATGGCAATGTGAATAAAGCTTTTTTATTCTATTACGGGTAGTGGCTGCAAGTGAACTATCAAGTGTAATATTCAAATATGTTGGTTTTTAAGGGCAAATCTTGAACCATTTAAAAGACATAGAACTGACAGAAAACGGACCCTTTTAATAACCCTAATAACTAAATCTCTCACCGTCTACAAGGATAAATGTAGCTGTTTTAGTGACCTAATTTGAAATCTGTCCAGTCATTTTTAACTCAAGGTGATTATCCTCCTAGTGATACTTCAGTGCGATAAATTAGTCCCCACTCTTCAGCCTCGTGTTCACCACAAAGGAATGTAACCTCTTCAGGGGTCAAATGTCAAATTAGCTTGAGGAGGAATACCAGCTTTACATGTCATCTTGTGTTAAAATTTTATGTGTACTGGGATTCCTGACTCCTGTCTTAAAATCATTTGGATCCCATCTGAACTTTTCCACTGAGCCAAAACTTGAAATAAGTCATGGAATTTCCTGGCCAGTTCCGAGCAGAACTTTTGGGTCATTGTGAAGTTGGAGGGTTTGACTTAAGGTTTGCTTGTCTTAACCAGAATAATGTATCTGCAGGCATTTATGACACAGCTCAGTAATGGCAGATATGAGTATGGAAAGCCTGCATCATCAGGCCTACAGCTGGAACTCATTATTCAAGGAATGCAGGGCTTTTGTACGAAAACTCTGGCTGGCCTTCCCTAATCCTCTTTTCTCCCTCTCAGCTGAACTTCTTCGGCAATGCAGCAGTCCCCTCTCTGATGAGACGATGAGAACCCACACCCGAGGGGCCCCCACAGTCTTCTTCATAAGACTGCTGTGGCCCCTGCTTGCTCCAGTTCCCGCAGCTGAAGTGGACCCTGCCGGCGGAATTCCCTTCATGGGAGGCAACTATGACAGTCATCCCATGTTGTACTTCAGCCGTGGGGATGTGGAGGAGCTCCAGTACGCAGCGGCAGGAACTCATCGGCAGATGGCCAGGAGGATCCGAGAGGCCGGGGAGACCATGCTGGAGCACCCAGAGGAGTACCTGCCCCCTTGGAGCCCCACAGAGTTCACCGCCCGCTGGAATGAGGTCTATGGAAACAATTTGGGTGTGCTGTCCATGTTCTGCCTGCTATACCCGCACAGGGCCGGGGCCCTCGACCTGGCCAAGGACTACATGGAGAGGATGGCGGCTCAGCCTAGTTGGTAGATTTTCTGTTTTAATTTACTTGTAACAATCAGATGTGAACTGATGTATAAAGGTGTGGTCACTCTGAAAGTGAATGTTAAATGGTATCCTCCTTCCTTCCTTCCTTCCATCCACTAATTCAATAATAAGCAGTTGTAGTCTCTCAGCACCACAGGCTGAAACACCTTCTAATTCTTCAAGACATTCTTTCCAGCTGGCACATTATGCAACAGTAAACTTGTCCCACTCCTTTTCTGGTTCATGACTGGCCGTCTGCTATTGATATACAACTAACCACTTATCACTGTAGTTTGAGTTTAGCATTAGGGTTAGGGGAAAGGTTACAGGGTATGGGATATGGTTGGATGTAAAGGCTAGGATTATGGGGTAAGGTTAAGTTCTGGTGTTAGAGCATTAGAGTAAACAATGTCTGGTTCAGAAAAGGATTGGAGGTGGTGGACCTGATGAAGATGTCTTCTCCACAGTCTCCTGTCATAGTCTCCAGCGTGTTCTCATGTGCTTCTGTGGGTAGAACTCTAGTAAAGCTTCTTTTGGGGCAGAAAAAGCTGTAGTTTAGGAAATATGTTGAGCAGCTGTTTGCAGCACGTCCCCTCCCCCACTCCTCCAGGAAGAGGAAATGAAATGTTCAGATGTGTGCTGAATAGTCAGAGGTGGGTAGAGCAAATGGTAAATTCATTTTTGGGTAGAATACAAAATATTTTAATTCAAATTAGAATAGCACTACTTCAACATATTTGTGTTGAACTAAAAGTAAAAAGTAGCCGTTCAAGAAATTATTCAAGTAAGAGTAAAAGAGCATTTGGTAAAAAGTCAAGTACTCATGTATAAGTAACTGATGAAATGATTAATTATATAATATTTTAAAATTACCTAATCAGATGTTTCAAATTATAAAGCTAAGTGGAAATTTTGTTATTTTAAGGATCAAAAGTACAATAATTCATATAAGTAGCAAAAAATTACAAAATTAGACAAAATAATTTTTTTCCCAAATCAGTTTCTTTCAATATAAAACTTATGAAACTTTAACAAAAACTGCAGGTGTGTGTGTCTGTCTGCCCGGGCAATTTTTGGTTAAAACATGTTTTAACCAAGTAAGAATAGCAATACTTCATAATATAATTACTCAAGTAAAGCAAAAGCTACATCATAATAATAATACTCCTAAAAGTTATTTGAACCCCTTAACCCACACCGGTCTAACCCTTACCCACGTGGCTTTTTCCCATTGTATTTTTCAATGGTAAGATTTAAGGGTTTGATTTCTGCCAGTGTCCATTAGGACACTTTTATTGGGGAGCCTAGAGCAATTCTGTGAGTAGTCAAAACTGAATCTCAGGTTGAATAGAGACTATTCAAGGACAATTTCACATGGCTCTGATTCCTGTTTATAGTCCATGCAGTGATATAACAGTGTTACATGACAGCTTCACTAACAAATATACATCAAGGATTTGTCCAGGAAATTCAGGGAGGACTTTTTCCTTTTACAGGGCTGACTATTTTGTAATAAATGTGTCTTGGGACAAGTCATCCTTTTAGAACCTGATGTAGTTCTTTGAATCAGAAATACAACTGATTCAAAGAACTACAAAAAGTTTAAGTCGTTGAATACAACTGAGTTGCAAATGCTACTGACATTCTTAAGCAGAACAACCCATATTGTCTCAGTACAAGTTGGGAGTAGGGTGGTACTTCTCGACATTTTCCTCTCAACCAAAGTAGACTGCAAATAACTCCGGCGCTGCACCTTCCACCTGATCTAAATGCTTAGGTAAAAAAAAGTGGACCTTTTACTAAGCACAGACTTGATCATCTTAGTGTATATAGAGAATATTTCCACAATTTCTGTACTTTCGGCTGTTCTCTGCTTTCAAAGTTTGTTGAACTCTAGAAGCAATTGCAGTTATGTTGGGAATGATATGGGCTTTGCTGTGAGTGGGGCACAGAAAATCTGCCTGGATGTGGGAGCTGAGAAAGAACTGACTGACAGACATGTCTGAGCATGGTTTGCTATTTGTGCTGTTAGATACTCAAGTCTGCTATAGTTGTTTATAGAGTCACCTCCAAAAAGAAATTCTTCAGAAAACAGGGAAGTTTTGTGTTGAGTTTCTCGTTACACCACCTGAAAACCACTGCACAGAAAATAGTTCTGTTTTTCTAAGAAAACCTAATGGTCCTACTCTGGAGCCAGGCCTGGAGGTGGGGCACGTTGGTGAGCACCTGGTCGCCGGGCTTTTACCCATGGAGCCCGGCCGGGCTCAGCCTGAAGAGGAAACATGGGTCCCCCTTCCAATGGGCTCACCACCTGTGGGAGGGGCCAAAGGGATCGGGTGCAGGGTGTGATAGGTGGTGGCAGAGGGAGGGGACCCTGGCGGTCCGATTCTCGGGTGCAGAAGCTAGCTCTTGGGACATAGAATGTCACCTCTCTGGTGGGGAAGGAGCCGGAGCTAGTGTATTAGTTGATTTCACTCGGGTGAAGAGAGGTGCGGAGCTGTCCACTGACCACTGCCTGGTGGTAAGTTGGCTCCAGTGGTGGGGGAGGATGTTGGTCAGACCTGGCAGGCCCAAATGTGTTGTGAGGGTCTGCTGGGAACCTCTGGCGGACCTCTCCTGTGAGGCGGAGCTTTAACTCCCATCTCCAGCAGAACTTTGAACACGTTCCAGGGGAGGTGGGAGACATTGAGTCTGAGTGGACCATGTTCCGTGCCTCCATTGTCAAGGCGGCTTACCGGAGCTGTGGCAGCAGGGTTGTCGGTGCCTGTCGTGGCAGCAACCCTCAAACCCATTGGTAGACACCTTCACTGTCAGGCTGAAGAAGGAGTCCTATCGGGCCTTTTTGGCCTGTTGGACTCCAGAAGCAGCTGATGGGTACCGGCAGTCGAAGCAGCATGTGGCTCGGGTGGTTGCTGATGCAAAAACTTGGGCCAAAGAATTGGCCCAAAGCCATATGGGCTTTGGGCCAATTCTTTGGCCAATTCTTTGGCCCAAGTTTCTGGTCCACCATCTGACGTCTCAGGAGGGGGAAGCAGGGCAGCACCAACACTGTTTATAGTGGGGCTGGTCTCCTGCTGGCCTGGACTCAGGACGTTGTGGGCCGGTGGGCAGAATACTTCGAAGACCTCCTCAATTCCACCAACATGCCTTCCGTTGAGGAAGCTGAGCCTGGGGACTCTGGGTTGGGCTCTCCAATCTCTGGGGTTGAGGTCACCGAGGTGGTCAAAAAGCTCCTCGGTGGCAGGGCCCCGGAGGTGGATGAGATTTGGCTGGAGTTCCTTAAGGCTCTGGATGTTGTAGGGTTGGGTTGGCTGACGTGACTCTGCAATATTGCATGAACATTGGAAGCAGTTCCCCTGGATTGGCAGACTGGGGTGGTGGTCCCCCTGTTCAAAAAGGGGGACCAAAGGGTGTGCTCCAATTATAGAGTGGTCACACTCTTGACCTTTGTGTGCAATGATGGGGTCTATCGTAACCCGCTTTGTGTAACACGACCTGCTGGCATGCTGTAATGCGACGTTCCCAGCAGACCCTCCCAACAGGTTTGGTATAACAGGCCTGCTGGCATGCTTTTAGGTGTGTGTGTGAGTATCACAGTGAGTTGTTGTGCATCTCGTTTACCATTTCATATGGTAACCTAGTCTGTGTGTGTGTGCATAAAAACCATAATAAACCATCCTTTTGTCACACAGCTATTCTGTAAATTATTTATCCTGTACATAAAAACAGGGTCAGGTCTGACATGTCTGCGCCACAGTACTCTTGTGGTTTTCCACTGCTAGTGCTAATTAGCATTAGCAATAATGCTAAGTAGCAATAGCTTTCTGTTAGGTCACGACGGCACACTATGAAATGCATGGTGGTAGAAAGGATACAACAAAGAACAATGATTTTTGTGAGATTCTCATTTATGTGACCATAACCATAGCCATTTATTGGCACAACGTACAACGCAACAGTTAACAACATGAGAACAATAGCCACCCATTCTACATATCAAATGAATTATCAAGTGATGTTACACCATAGAGAACAAAGTCATGTAGCTTGTAAAATGCTGCCGATTCTACCCGTTGCTAAGGTTGAATTTCTACAAAGCTTCATGTGTCAAACACCACTCTCTTCATGTGTTCTCCATAATGTGGTCCGTTTGGAGAAGAAGGAGTGTTATTCAGTGTGATACATGTCACCAAATAGCACAATGACTATTTGTCACATAATTCAAGTAGGCACGCCGGTCGGGAACGGATGTCTGACCAAGTGTATGAAAATTTAGAGTTCAATATTTTGCCAAGGTAGGTGTGGTCAGCCGAGAAAAGGATAATTTTCTTCTCTCTTTGGAGTGTGTATGTTGTTTCATGCTTCACGCCAAAGATCAATAAAGCCCAGAAATAATAGATAGATAGATAGATTGCTTGCAATTGTAAGACGCAATTCCTACTCTCTTCACAAAGTCCCTTAGTGGTCTTGGTGGATTATCAATATTGTTGGCTCACAACAGGCTGACAATGTCAGTCAACAAACTCGCTTCAACTTACATGTTACGTCTTTAGCTAACAATTTTTATTTTTGTCTTGTGAGTTTGTCCCTACGTTTCTCAAGCAGCATCAAGAAACCAAGTGCCGATTCGCCTTGTTCGCTGTCATTGCTGGAGTGTGTATGTCCGCTGCAGTGCCGTCCCTTGTTTGCCGCACAATCCCCTGTCGGTGAGTGTGTGACAACAGGGGATGTATAAGTGCCCCTGTTGGATAGGTACTCGAGTGCACCCCCTGCATACACACCACATGTACAGACGTATGCTCACACACATCCCCTTGTGTAATCACAGCTGCAGCACGTAGATCTCTCTCTGTCACCAAAGATCCTGCTGGACTACTCGAACAGAGAGCTGCCCAGATCTCTATTTACTCATACACACGCGCACACACTTTTGCTGTGTAATCATAGCTGGAGCAGTAGGTCTTTCTCTGTGTTACAGCCAGGAACACAGAGGAGCTAGCTAACTTTGTTCACTCGGCTGCATGCCGGCATCTAGCGTGAACTCTAGTATTTTGTGTTGCTCTACACCACTGTTGCAGCAACAGGTTGACTTCCTTGGGGTTACAGCCAGCAACACAGAGGTAACTTATCAACTGTGTCATTTTCGCCTAGGCAGGGCCCATTCTAACCCCCAGGCGGACTCAACTGTATCGCTTCAATTTTGCATGCACAAGCGTTAAGCCTCCATGGCAAGGTCTATTCAGGGGTCCTGGAGAGGAGGGTCCATCAGATGGTCGAAACTCGGATTCAGAAAGACCAGTGTGGTTTTCATCCTGGTTGTGGAACACTGGACCAGCGCTACACTCCAGGGTCCTGGAGGGCACATGGTAGTTCGTCCAACCGGTCAACATGTGTTTTGTGGACTTGGAGAAGGCGTTCGACTGTGTCCCTTGGGGACCCCTGTGGGGGGTTCTCTGGGAGTATGGCATACTATGCCCTTTGATATAGGCTGTCAGGTCCCTGTATGACCGGTGCCAGAGTCTGGTCCGCATTGCCAACAGTAAGTCGGGCTCGTTTCCGGTGAGAGTTGGACTCCTCCAGGGCTGCCCTTTGTCAACGATTTTGTTCATTACTTTTATGGACAGAATTTCTAGACCAGCCAAGGTATTGAGGGGATCCGTTTTGGTGGCCTTAGGATTGCATCTCTGCTTTTTGCAGATGATGTGGTCCTATTGGCTTCATCAGGTTGTGAGCTGCAGCTCTCGCTGGAGCGGTTCGCAGCCGAGTGTTAAGCTGCCAGGATGAGGATCAGTGCCTCCAAATATGAGGCCATGGATTTAAGCCGGAAAAGGGTAAAGTGCTTTCTCCGGATCCGGGGGGGTGTACTACCCCAAGCGGGGGAGTTTAAGTATCTCAGGATCTCGTTCACGAATGGGGGAAGAAGGGAGTGGGAGATCAACAGACAGAGGTGGCTCGGGCATCTGGTCAGGATGCCTCCTGAACGCCTCCCTGGTGAGGTGTTCTGGGCATGCCCACCGGGAGCAGGCCTCGGGGAAGACCTAGGACACGCTGGAGGAACTGTCTCCTGGCTGGCCTAGGAACACCTTGGTTTTCCACCGGAGGAGCTGGAACAAGTGGCTAGGGAGAGGGAAGTCTGGGCCTCCCTTCCCCGCAACCCGATCCCGGATAAGCGGAAGAAAATGGATGGATGGATGGATGGATGTGCTGCTTATGAATGTTAGTGAAGATTCCACTGTGTTCTACTCAGTAGTTGAGTAGTTGAGTTGAGTTCTGCTCAATGAGTAGATCACGTTGCTGTGAGTAGACTGTCTTGTTTTTTTCCTTCTATTCTGGAGGATCTACTAACCATTGGGAAAGGGAAGACAGTGGTGTATGAGCGCCCCCAAGTGGTCAAATAGGTATTGGAGCAATTAATCAGAAAAGAATTCAATTAGAGTTGCTCCAAGCTTTCAGCATACTGTGGTGATTGAACCGCAACATTTACAGAAAAAGTGTCACCATAGCTATGCATAAATTAAAGCAGTACTTCTCAAATGGTGGGAAGTGGCGAATTGTCAGGGGGGACGCGGGAAGCAGGACTTTATAATTATCTATATTTATGCTTAACTGATAAACAAGCCTCTGGCCACTAGGTGGCAGCAGTGTTCAAAGTAATCAACAGGTTGCCTGTCTAAACCAGTAGAAGTAGCTACACTGCACTGTTGTAAATGGAGCAGAGGGGGGAAAAAAACTGAACAAAGGATCCAAGCGCCGATGTTTTGAAATATGGCTACCGTCATAAAGGAGAGATGGATGTTGAGACGAAGTATGACGGAGTTTCATGACCTGATTTTTTATTTTCAAGATTTCAATGAATGAGGAGATCTACGTAAAATTGGTCTGCTCAACTGACTTAAAAATGACTAAGGTGCTGAATATTTGTCTGCCTTTATTAATGTTAGACAAAAATAACTAAACCAAATTCAGGATTACTGTTTGAAATAATGTTTTCTGGATTTCTTGGTTTGTTTGTGGTTAATGGATCATTTGAATTTGGTCAGTTGTTTACATGCTCTTTACCATGTTTCTTGTTGATGCTATGAAAGTTTACATGGTTGGAGAAAAAACAGAGGGAACTGGTCTGATGTCTGGCCAAGCCTCGTTGCCAGTCTGAATGTTTTGCTGTCAACAGTATTTTTGTCTGTACTTGAACTCGCCAGGACAGAATCATGCCTATTGTTCCAGTCTTTCTAACACAGGTCAACATGTGAGTTTAAACCGAACCAAAAATGACTAAAACTGAACGTAGATTGTCCACATGTAAGTGAAGTTTAACTCTAACCTCAGCTACATGTCTGTTCCCCATTAGAGAGAAGGACTGAGAGGATTTTCAAGAGCTCAAAATTTTGTTGTTGTTGCTTTGATGCAGGAGGATCAGACAGACAGAATCACATTGGTGGGATTTCCATGCCATTTTTTCACAATATCAGAGCAGAAAAGAAAAGCCACTGAGCACGTGCTTTCACAATGTATGAGCACACAGCAAATTTCCCCTTGGCTGCACTTTATTACGGTCACTAAACCTCTTAGAGTGGCTCCAAGATCCGTCAGCTGTGGTATTCATGACCTCCAATTATGTCTGCAGCTACTCCAAGAAGCATGTTTTATTGGAGAGTCTCAATTCTGGGACAGCTTGCTCTGTGTTTCTCTTCCTCATTATTTAATCCGTCTAAGCAAACATGCAGGCGTGTGCCTTAGCACACTTTGATTTACAGTTCGCCAGTGACTCAGCAAATCCTTTCTGTTTGTCTTTGCCATGTGGGCAAACTGAGACATAAAATAAATCTGAGCTGCACTCAAGTTTCTGAAACTCCATCTGCCCTCTGCCAGAGTGCTGGGCTGTGTAGAAAGGTTGAGAGTCATGGAACTTACAGAAAGTTGAACATAAAACAAATTTATTAATACTTTGAAATTACTGACTATTGTAATAAACACAATAGAAGTTACATATATGTTTTTGAGTCTTTCTTTCTGACATGCTGAATATCCACTTGTGGTCCAAATCTTGAATGATGGTGACTCATTCTGATCCTTCTAATGCTTGGAGTGGAATAAGTGTCATGAATTGTATTGACAAGTGAGGATGGATGGAGTGGACCCAGGCCATTGAGTAAATTATGGTTTTAATTAGAGGTGGGCCAATCGATTGGCCGATTTCCATGCAAAAGTGTATGATGAGTGATCGCCGATCACGGTCTCTTGTTGCCGATCACCAAAACCAATCACTTGCATCTCATTTCGCAGCCTACATGTGCAGCTGATCTCCTCTTTCCTTAACACTGCGCAAGCCGCAGCAACAAATCCTAAGCAATGTGGTGAGGACAGGGGCGCTGCTAGGAATCTTGGGCCCCAGGACAAAAAATTAAATTGGGTCCCCCTTCACAGCTACTGTTACAATTTCTTGAGTCTATCTGATCCATCAAAAGCGTCACAATTTCAAAGGCTTGCTCTTGCCTTGCTTTCTTTGGTCCAATACTGAAACTAGCACAATATTCACTGTTAGTGAATTTTACATGCAACAGTCCACATACTGCATGCAAATAGGTTGCTTCCACCCATCCATCCATTTTCTGTACACCTTTGTCCCTAGGAAATGAATGTAGAGGAACATTTCTAAACCAACGTTTAAAACAAAGTGACTTTCTGTACATTTTCTTGAATATAAAAACTTGGAAAACTAAGAATCTTCAGACATGCTTGGTTTGAGACAATAAAACATTTTTGAGAATGTGCATGTTTGATATGGACTTCGTGGTATCATAAAACGGTTGGGCATGCAAGAACTAGAAAATAAAATAGACTTTATTTCTCAGTTGACTCCTGAACAGGCTTGCTGCTATTTCTATGCATGTGTAGTGGCGAAAATTTTTCTTGGTTACTGTTGAGTACTGGAGATTACAAATGCAAGATAACTGCTTGAATTTTAATTTGTTGGAGTGCAGCAAGAGGGGTTTGCAAAGCTGTGTGCATATTTATATTTCAAGCTTACAAAGTTAGGCATAGTGATAAATTGTGATGAATCAGCCAGAGCCAGATTCTGTTATGGGCAAGTTGGGCAACCTCCCAGGGTAGCATCTTGTGGCGGGTTGGGGGTGTGACTAGACCGTCCTCTAATCCCCCCCCCCCAGATACTCCAATTGTCTGTGTCTCACTGTTTCTCCCATCCTTCTGTCCATAGACTAATGGATGGAAGATACAGTGAGATGTTATCATCTCACTGTATCTGCCAACCTTAGGTCTACAGATAGAGGCACAGAAGGTACAGAAGGTGTCTCTGTCTGCAAACATACAACTTCTTGTGAATCTCGTATGAAACTCCTAAGTGGGCTTTGCCTCAGAATCTCTTGAAGGACACAGTTTTCCCTGATGCTTGTCTGCCTTTTCCTGCTCTGCTTTTCCTTCCACTCAATGTTGCACTTGGACATATGACTGTGTGGACAACCAGCTTCTTTGGAAACAATTTTTTTACTTGAATTAAAAATAAATGAGAAGTTATTTTTGAAGCACCAGCGTCTGATCCCCAAGGAAAGATTTCAGAGCAAAACCCCAAAAAATAATGTAATAGTAATAATGTAATAATGTAATGTAATAATAATGTACAGAAAATCTGTACATTTTCTGTACATGAGTCTGATACCCAGACTCATGATACCCAGACCCATGAGTCTGGGTATCATGGCTCATGGGTATCATGAGCCATGTATACCCAAAAAATCAGTTTGATACGTTGAGTCAGATAATATTTATATGAGTCACATCTCATGCTCATTTCTTTCTAATCACCCTGCACAGAATGATTCTACAACATCCATGCTTCTTATCAGCAGGCAGATAGCATGTTTGAAATTCCATAACCTCAGCACTCTGGGAGTCTAACCTGTGTAAAAAAAATTGAAATTCTGCTCACTCTGCACTTTGATTCACTCTTTGAATCTTTATTGGTGCAGCTGCAGCTGTGGGGTGAAAATGCTTATTAAAGTGTTTTTGCTATCAATGTGTTAATTGATGGTAAAGTTTACCTGTTAATGTCAAATTGTTTTCTAAGACTTTACTGAAAGAAGGGAAAACCTGCTGACCTATCTGTGTTTTTGCTTCTTGTATGCCTGATAGCTTTCTTCCATCTTTCCCCTGTGTATGGACTACAGGTTGGTGAAGGATGCCCCCTGGGATGAAGTTCCTTTGGCACACTCGCTGGTTGGATTTGCCACGGCCTACGACTTCCTGTATGAGTACTTGAACAAAGGCCAACAGGATCGCTTCCTTCAGGTGATAGGCAATGCATCTCGCTTGATGTACGAGAAGTCCTATGTACGTGGCTGGGGGTTCCAGTACCTGCACAATCATCAGCCCACAAACTGTGTGGCTCTGCTCACCGGAAGCCTGGTCTACATGACCCAAGGTGGGTGTCCACCCACAGGGGTTCCCTGCCTTTTTCTAGTCCCCCCACAGCATCTTCCTGAGATCAAGTCACAGGTTTATGTTTCAGCCCACAACTGACCTTCTTAGGTGTTTCAACCAGTCCTTGGTCAGTTTACTAGTGTGTTTTGGGTCATTGTTATGCCACAGGGTCCAGTTTTGCTTCAGCTTAAGTTTTATTTTTCACATATTCTCATGTTTTCCTCAAGCTCACGTATTAAAGAATACTATAATATCACAATTATGGACAGGTCCCTAACCATCACATTTCCACCTCCTTCTAACAGCTGGTATCAGGTTCTTTCTTCTGGAATAGCGAGTTCATTTTATGCCAAAGACGTCCTCTGGACCTCAAAACGTACAGGAATTAATCAAAACAAGGGAAAGGTTTGAAGGAAGAACAAAAAAAAAATCTATAAAATTTTCCAATATTCTTCTTTTAAATAGAAAAATAAAAGTCTTCTTTTGAGTCGTTTTACAATAACACAAAAACATTTTTTTCTTAGACTAGAATATCCTTTAATAAGTAAGGGTAAATTGCTTATTTGTTGAGAAACTATACCCATCCAAAGTGCTAAATATTAGTGTTAGTAAGCATTAATATAACCCTTCTTCTATATAACATTTATAACACGTGGAAAATTACAAGCATCGTATTTTTAGGACGATAAGCTGCTACTTTTTCCCACGCTTTTGTTGCACACTCGAACAAAAATGATGTCGAGACATGCGTTTGTAGTAAATTTCCTTTACTTTCCTTTATTTCTTGAAACACGAACAACATCCATAATCCCACGTGCGTTACACTCAGGCTGTTATCTACTACTGCTCAGCTTCTTCAACACAGCAAGCACTTAGGACCCCAAGCTGCCCTTAGCGCCTGTTCAAAACTGATCCCTTTCTAAACTTATTTCACTTCCAGCTAGAATAGTTGTCAACATATATATGAATGTACAGCTTTACATGGACAATAAAACACAATGCGTTTTAATAACAAAACAAAACAAAAATATTCATAGGGAAAAAGGAATAGAATCATTTTAATGGAAGGGGGGTCCTTGATCTAATGGAAGGGGGGGGGGTCCTTGATCTAAAGTCCCTAGCAACTGGTCCCCCACACTCTCCCCCTCAAAATAAATGTCGTCCCGACATAGTGACATCTCTGGAGGTACTGAGTCTTCAGCTGGTATGGGGACAGGTTTGGAAGACAGTCTCTTGGTACACCTTTCTGTATGAAACAGTTCTTAACATGGCATCTATCCCCCTCTTCATGTCATGTTGAAACAATAGACATTACTGGCCAGGTAATATCTGTATGGTCACTCTGCCATCTCTGCAGGTTGTGTATCACAGACTGTAAAGTTTGACTTTAAGTTCCTGCCCCATAACCCTTTATTCAGACCCGCTTATGCTACTATATGCTCAACATATATATCAGTCTAAATCAACCTAATAGCGGTCCAAATTCCAGCTGTGCACTAATCAGCTATCAATATACTTAAAGCTTACGACTCTAATCCCCCACTTTCCTGTATAGTTACCTAACTTGTGTACCGTAACCCGAACATATAATGGAACAATGTAACCTAAACCCAATATGAACTGAACATTACTTGTGCCTAACCATAAGTGTTGGTTGGCCTAGCCTGCTGTATGTGAGTGTTTTGGGTGGATTTCGTTGTCTAGCAGGATACTGTCTTGAAACAGGTTCCGTCCCTCTCTCGTCTGCTTCATCGGATGACACTGCCTCGCCTTGTTCGTCTGCTTCATCAGATGACGCTGCTTCCACAGGATCTTGTTCATCTGCTTTATCAGATGATGAGTGCTCCTCTGCCGCCATTTCTTCTTCCCGCTCCACCTCTGGTGCTGCAGCCACTTGAGCATCCTCTGCATCCCTCCTCTGCTGACCTTCAACTTGTTCAGGTTGTACTCTTGGATGGGTGATAAACCTCCAGTTGTCTTCGTCATCAGAACTGTTGTCACCATTCTTGTCAGCACAATCTCCTTGCTTCCTCCTGTTTCTACTCTGCTGTTGCCTTTTCCTGTCCATCATGTTTTTCACATCTTCCTCTGCTTCAGCAGTCAGAAAATCACAAGGCAATAGTAAATTTCTGTGCAACACTCTGATCTTCCCTGTGCCTTTTTCAGGATGTACCGCATAGACAGGGCTGTCCTTATGTTTCCTTTCAGTGACTATGTAGACCTTGTCCTCCCAGTACGACCTAAGTTTTCCTGGTCCTCCTCTCTCCTTGAAATTCCGCACTAAGACCCTAGATCCTGGCTGCAGTTCCACTCCATGAATTCTGCGATCATATTCCATCTTTGCCCTGTTCCGCTCTTTATGTGCTGTCTCAGATGCCAACTTGTAGGCTTCTTGCATCCTTTTTCTCCACTTACTGGCATAATCACTGTTTTAAGACGTCCTATTTTCACCATGGCTTCTTCATTATTTTGGTTAGCTGTTTTTACTAAGTGAATTAACACATCTGCCTTCTTGCAGTCGAATGAGAAAGCCTCTTTTACTGCTATGGATGTGACACCAGGGTGGTGCTCCATGCCATTCTTTACTAAATGTTCAATGACATTGTAGCCAATTATTGGTGGCTCAGCCACTCCAGGCTCATTAGAGACGAGCACTGGCACAAGCAGTTCTGGATTCAGGCCTCCCTTTGATCCTAGTTTGAATTTTACTTCAACCCAACCTGAAAAGGGAATGGGAGTCTGGTTTGCTGCTTTCCCAACCAAAGTCTCTCCCTCCTCTAGGAGCTCACCTGTGCTGCGTAACTTGATGTGGGGAAGCTGGGATCTCCTCAAGCTTTCATTTATAATGGTGACCTGTGAGCCGGTGTCCCACAACGCCTTGGTTGGCACATCCTCAAAGAAGCAGTCCACCATGCACTTATTTCCTATCAGAGCCCTCAGCTTGGTGTGCTGATGTAAGGAGAGGTGACTGGCATAAGTGGAACCTACGATTGCTCTTGCTTTCTCATCCATTCCCACTTGTGCCTCCAGCTGCCTAATCCGCTCACAGAGCCGCTATACACCTTTTCCTCAGCTTCTCCTTGGAGTACAGTGTGTTGTGAATGTGTGGAGGTTTGCATGTTCACATTCATGCCATCAGGTTTCACAGTCAACCTTTTTGGTCCCCTGCAGCCCCTGGAGAAGTGTCCCAACTGTCCACACTTAAAACAATGCTCACATTGATCACTTATGTTGTGCTCTTCACATCCTTTGCATCCCCTTTTAACATTCCTTCTTGCTTGGTGAGTAGACTGAGAGCTGGTCATGCTTTTCTTCATTTCAGCAATCTCTTCTCTGAGCAGTCTTACTGTTTCACACAACTCTGACTCCCTTGCACTGATGGGCGCAGATGTTTTACGGGTTTTCGGTTTCACCACTTCAGCTGCCTGTTCTTGGATTGCCAAACTGACGTGAGGTGCAGCCTGGTTTTGCTGCCTGATCTGCATTTCTGTTTGTAGCTCGTTAATTTTTGGAATTTTGGTGTTGTAGCTTTTCCTCTGTTTGGACTGTCGTTCTGAATCCACACTTGCCGCCTCATTCATTTTTTCAATAAGAGTCTCATCTGTCACAGTTTGATCATCAAGGTAAGGCTTTAGCTGAAACTTTACGTTGTCACTTAACAGTCCAGTACTGACTGACCTCAGGAATTTCCTCTGAATGAAGTCGGCACTGTACTGTTCATCTGCATCGACTTCTCTTGAAGCAAGCAACAGCCTCTCTTTCAGTTCGATTGCCCTGAAGAGGAAGTTTTGGGGAGATTCACGACTGTCCTGTGTGATATTTATCAGTCTTTGATAGATATCAGTGGAGCTATCCTCTTTAAAATGTCCCTTTAAAATTGCTTTGAGCTGGGGCAGGGTCAGATCACGTTTAATTTCAAGCATGTCCCGAATGCTTAAACCAGGGCTGATTGATTTTATTACAGCTTCTATTACTTCAGCATCATTATGCCCTTTACTCAAGCCTCTCTCAATCTGATGCATTAAGTTTGTGTATGAGAGCCTGTCTTTCTGACCCTTCTCCCCTATCTGACCACATATTTTAAATTCCCTCCGTATGGTTACTTCTGGAAGCCTATTTGCTGTGGTTGGCATCACATTTTCAGTCACTGTTCTCTGAGGCTTACCATTTATACGTTCATTTAGCCTCCGTACTTCTTCTTGCAAAGTTTGGTTGTTAAGGTGGAGCTGCGAGTATTTTTCTGCCAAGTCCATTTGTTCGGTTACAGCTTGGGTGCTTTGTGACGTGTTACACGTTGCCTCCTCTTCAACAGTAACTTCAGAATGTTGCGATATCAGTTCAACTGATTTTAACATTCTCCGAAGATAGCCCCTCGCTACCTCCTCTTCTTCGTCATTTATCACAGCATCAACGGACTCTGTTATTAATCGTATTAACGCTCGCCTCGTTACAGAATGTCCGCTTTGGATTTTAGCTTCTGCACACACCTCTTTGAGCTGATCCAACTGCAAGAGCCATAGCTGCTGAGAGACGGTCTCTGCCAACTCCTCCATGTCGGTCGCGCACAGTGTAAGAGCGCTCCCGCCGCTGCTCGCTCCGGTTAGCATCACTCAAGAAAGTCCCGCGACGAAGCGTTAATAATCTCGGTGGAACCTCCAATATTTTGTTGCACACTCGAACAAAAATGATGTCGAGACATGCGTTTGTAGTAAATTTCCTTTACTTTCCTTTATTTCTTGAAACACGAACAACATCCATAATCCCACGTGCGTTACACTCAGGCTGTTATCTACTACTGCTCAGCTTCTTCAACACAGCAAGCACTTAGGACCCCAAGCTGCCCTTAGCGCCTGTTCAAAACTGATCCCTTTCTAAACTTATTTCACTTCCAGCTAGAATAGTTGTCAACATATATATGAATGTACAGCTTTACATGGACAATAAAACACAATGCGTTTTAATAACAAAACAAAACAAAAATATTCATAGGGAAAAAGGAATAGAATCATTTTAATGGAAGGGGGGTCCTTGATCTAATGGAAGGGGGGGGGGTCCTTGATCTAAAGTCCCTAGCAACTGGTCCCCCACACTTTGAACCATGTAGCTTATAGCCCGGTGCGGCTTTTCTGTGGATTTTTCTCCAACCACCAGGGGGCTCTTTAGCAGGAAGTGAATCATTAGAAGTCAAAATTGGAAGTCAAAAGAAGAAAGCGTAAATTTTTATTTAGAACAAACACATGCTAGCAGCAGGCACAAAGGAGAAATGCTTTCAAACTCATAATATAGCTACCCCCTCATCATGGAAACAACACAAAGAAGTTCATATGATGCAGCTTTTAAGTTGAGGGCTGTCGATCTGGCAGTGCAGGAGGGAAATAGAGCCGCTGCACCGTGAACGAATCCATGGTTTGGCGTTGGAGAGGGAGGGCTGAGTCCTTTATAGCAGATTTATGAAGGACGCAGCCTTGTAAAAATCCGAGAGCGGTGGAGATACCAGCTGCTTGTAGCCCGGTGAAGCTTACATATGTACATTTCCAGTTTTAAAAAAAGATTTTGTAGGTAAGTAAGGTGCGCTCTATAGTCTGGAAATTAGCTTTCAAAGTAGCTTTCAAAATAAAGTGTCACAAAATAAAACACCATTATGAAATAAATAAACAATGAAATAATTGCATAAATAAATCTTGAAAATAAACAAAACGGTGATTGACAAAATAAGTTCCCCATCAAAAATATTTTCATTTACATTTATCTCGCTTTTATTTTATGGTGACGTATATTTATTTAATGGAGTATTTGTTAATTAGTTATCAATAACAGAAATTATTTATTTTGAATGAAACGGTTCCATTTTTTCATATTTCTCTTTGGAACCTTGGTGTACATTTTCTCTAAAAGTTAAACTGTGCCATCTGTTTCTGATTGAACAGAAACAGACTTTCATATCAACAGTAAAAGGAGCCTCCTTCAATATTGATGTTTTAGGGTTTTTAAGGACGTTTTTGCACCTTGTGGTCTGCTCTTGGTGTGAACTCACTTAGGTAGGGTTAGACTTGCAAACTTACTGACAGCAACAGATTTTAAATTCTTTTTTAATCTGATTTACCAATATAGTTTTTATCAGAAGGTGCAGACAGTTATTTTGATCTAACTGTGCTGTTCACTCACTTCAGCAGTCAGGAGCTTAAATAGTTGAGTGTGAGTAAGAAAATATACATTTGCGTGCAGTTTTAGCCACTTTGAAGTGGGAATAAATGTGGAGGTGCTTTGATTTAACATTACCTATAATTGCCCTTTTTATTACATTTACCAGAAAAATTTCAAAGTATTTTATTCCGCTTATAGTGTTTATTTATAATACTTGAATTTAGGACTACTGAAAACTAATATAAGAACTAATTTACTGTTCAAATAATTGTAAAAACCTAGAGGGTACAGAGCTCCCACCCTAAAAGGTGCAATTCTGAAATGTATGTACTGTTTTAATATTGCTGCGTAGAGACAGGGTACTGCAGTGTGTTCCCTGTATGAGCAATAATGCTGTGTTGGTATCAATGTGCTATTTGTGTGTGTCCAAACTATATTTCGTGTTTGGGGGTAAATACCTGCTCTGTCCTGGCCAGCGGTCCCCAAATCAAACACTGGTCAGGAAAAATCCACAGGGAAGACCCGCCTGTTTGGGTGGGTGTCTGCTCAATTCCACCAACTTCTCTGGAACCCTGAATGAGCTGTGGTCAGAGCATTTGTGGGCAAACTTGTTCTTACAGTAGAAGGTGTGCGACAAAGGCAGCATACATAGTGCAGAGCAGCAAAGAGAGGGAGGCCTACTATAGCCTCAGCTGGACGATTGGAAATATGTGAAAGAGGGACACTTTCTGTTTTATTCAACATCATAAACTCTTTCAGGTTTTTTAAAGCTGAATCTTTCCTCTTTCTTCACCTACAGTAACTCCCATAGCTAATTTGTAGTAGCAAATCGCTAAACCAATCATTACTGTACTAAAGTATTTTTAAGGTCATTTAAAATCTTTCCAGCCTTTATGCCTGGAGTAGACATTAATTATTCATATAAGAATCAAAGCTGATGTCACACTGAGTGTGAGAGGGGATGTAGGAAGTGAAAGAAGAATCAATCTATGAGTGATTCTTCTTACCCTTCTATAATCTTTTTATCTTTTCTATAATAAGATTATAGAAAAGATGGACGGGGAGAAATTGGATTTGGAAGTAATATGAAGGACTTCCACCTTGTTGTGCATGGCAGCTCTATGCACACCTTTTGTTGTTTGTTCTCACTTGAGAACAAACAAAATGATCTTTTTTAATTTAAAACAAGTCAGATTGAAAATGTTCATGACAGCAGGATGGAATGTTAAGTTTACATATATTAACCGTCTACAATTTCACATGGTTAAGTTTAGTTCAGTTTAGGGTTAGCTGAAGAATGCCAGTTTCTATGTAAAGTTTCAGCTGTTTAAATCCACCAAATCAGCTACAACTCTTCAGTCCACTTTAACTTCATTAAGAACCCTGTAAGCTGAAAGGTGTGTGTTTCAGTGTTATCTGGTCTCGTACTTGTTCCACTGAATCAGCAAAGGCTATGTGGTAAAAAGGTAAATTCAGCTAATGCTAATTTCGTTAGCATTAGCCTGTTAGCTTACATAAGCTATGAGCTATATTTCTGACTTATTAGCCATGTTTAGTATGCTGAAAGGAGTAAGTAAAGTACAGACAACGTGCAAGTGATGCCCCACATGCTACTGACAGCATTCACGCTAACATTAGCATTTTGGCTATTTTTAGCTGATACACTTACTTTATCATATTGACTGGTGCAAATCCATGTTAGTGAAGATGCTTATGACTTCCCACACACTATTGACCACTACTTAGCTAAGCTTAGGCAGTTCGTTAGCATTAGCCTTTTAACTTAAATAAGCTATTACCTATTTCTCTTACTTATTAGCCATGTTTAGTATACTGAATGGAGTAAGTGAATTACAGACAACATCCTGGTGATGCCTCACAGGCTAATGACAGCATTTAGACTTATGTTAGCATTTTGGTTAATTTTAACTCATACACTCATTTTAACACTCTGAATGGCGCAAGTCCGTGTCAGTCAATGTTCTTGTGATTCTTCTCATGCCGTCGATCTCAATGCAGCTTTCTGTGGCATTGATGCTGACTTTCAGCGTCAAAACGCCAGGTCCAGACCGACGGGCGCGCTTTGGCAGGCCCCGTTTAAATTTCTTCAGAAATTTTCTTCAGTAATTCTTTAGTTCTTCTTCCATGACCGTTAATGTGGCTCATACCGCTGCGTGCACACCTACAAAAGTGGTATCAAAACGTGCGGCTTGATCCCGGCATTGGAGCTACTATTTCTGGTGGGATTCTGAGTTAACATGGCGACAAAAAAAGCAAAAAAGACCCCCAGAACAAGGACCTCACCAGCTGCTCCATTGTTGTGTATGGGGCCAGGCAATCACTAAGTCCTAAAAATACACTCTTTTAAAATCACCCTCACGGCCACAAATATTGCCCTATTGGTATGAAACTCAGTCATGACATTGATACGCATGTCTGCTCCGGTAAAATGTTTTCGTAATTTCTCTAGAGCTTATGGTTTTCTGTTAATGTGCTTCAGAGTACAGTGATGCCATAATTTTCTAGAGTTTCAATATTCGGCTGATCTGCGGTCAGAGTATTTTCTCTGTAATAGCAGAAACAGTGTATTTGGGAAAGGACATGACTCTGGTTTTCTTGGCATTGCAGAAACAGCTGATTCCATTTACTGTCTCATCTCCGACAATAAGTACTTTTGGTATATTTGTGGTTTTCTTAGTGTTCCCTTTGGAGGGCGAAAGTGCTTCGTACATAGTGGCTGATGTCTGAAGGTGAAGTTTCCCTCACAAGTTCTTGTTGAAGAGCAGCAAATCTGTTTTTCAGTGGGATTCCCACGGAGTGGGAGTGCGTTATTGCTCGGGCTGGTCGTTTTGTCTTGCGAAACAGGCGCCGGTGGAATAGTTTCTCCTCATTTGTTTTCCTTCGGTGCAGCAGATGTTTACGTTTGATGTGGGTTTTGGCTCAAAGCTGATTATGCTGACTCATCCAGGTGAGGGCTTATCGCCACTGGCCCTTTCATCAGATCTACTACGGTGTGTTTCGATTTAGCTCCCAGAAGATTCCAGGGTGGGCTGCATGGGGCAGGGTATGCAGACTCTTCATTGTTTTAGGAAGAGTTGTTTCGTTGCCATAAAGATTGTTGAATGCAACCTTCACTTCCAGTAGCTGAATCTGCCTTTCTATTATTATGTATGTGCCATTTTTCTAGATTTTCTTAAATGGTCAATACAAATGATGGTTAGTATAATTTTCAAGTCATGACCTATTACAGTATAAATCAAATTTTACTGAACAAAGCTCCCCATGAGAACAGTATTTTTTTCAAAAATGAAAAACTCAAAATGCACTGTTCCAAATTAATATGCACAGCAGATTTTCTAAACATTTTATGGATTATAAAGAACTGCAAACTGTCATTCTTTGAATGTGCAGCATCACATGTACTAAAATCAAAAGCTATTTCAACAAAAAACATCTTTACAGACCGAGTTCCATGTTAAAATAGGACCCCTTCTTTGACATCACCTGCACAATTCTTGCATCCATAGAACCCGTATCCTGTATTCTTTGCAGGATGTCAGAATACCTTCACAGAGCTGCTGTTTTGATATGAACTGCATTCCACCCTCAGATCTTCTGCTTGAGGAAACTCCAAACGTTCTCAATAGGGTTGTGGTCAGAGGTCAAGGAGGATGGTCACCACACCATGAGTTTCTCCCCTCTTATATGACAATGCACCATCTCGTGCTGCAAAGAATACCACTGTGTCATTGGCTGCTATGGGTATAAGTCACAGATTAGTTTCTTTGGCTATGGTTCAATGAAAAACTAGATCAAATTACAGCTCTTAGGTTTTTGTTTAAAACCATCAACTGTTTCTGGCCCCCTCTGGATGTTGGGAAATCTTCTCCACAAATGTTGTCCAGGAAAAGGTTAACATTTTTACTTTGGAGTTAATCTATAAGTTGATTCCATAAGATATGAAAGTTGAGAAAGAGCCTAAAGGTTAAAACAAATGTGATTATTAGACTGGCAATTTATGAAACACTACGTAATTTAATTTTGGAAAAAACTCTAAAGGTAGTTAAAATTGCACAGTTACAGCTGGCAGAAAAATGTAACATGAGTAGCATGCAGTGGAGAGAGAATGTTCCTCAGAATACAGATCTCTGAGAAACTCAGATTGCAACATACATTTCAACAGAGACTTCATTTTTGACCAAATATGGCTGCCTACTAGCAGCCCCTGCCCCAGCCAGAAACCTAACCCTAGCAGCCACTCTATCCCCTCTCTCCCCCCACAATAAATATCTCTGAAACCCAGAAAAATGACAAGAGTCGACAGTGTAGCTCTGTTTCACCCTTATAGCTGAAACAGAACTGTGTTTAGGAGTAAAGGTTGGCTTAGTTGAATGCTAGTTGTTTAATGACCAATAAAAATCTGATCTAATTGAAGAACTGTCACTATAACTACAGTTGAAACTCAGACATCCTGTTGTAATGCGTTCTAGGTTACCTTCAGGAAGCCTACCTGTGGACAAAGCAAGTTCTGTCCATCATGGAGAAGTCTATGGTCCTTCTGCAGGACGTGACAGATGGTTCACTTTATGAGGGTGTGGCCTATGGGACCTACACCACCCGTTCCCTATTCCAGTACATGTTTCTGGTGCAGCGCCACTTTGCCATCGGCCACTTCAGCCATCCTTGGCTACTGAAGCACTTTGCCTTCCTCTACAGGACCATCCTACCAGGTAACTGGGTGAAAATCTGAAGTAATTTTAGAATTTAATCTATTTTGTAAAGATGCGCCCTGAGAAAAGTTTTCATGCTTCTACAATGTCAGTGAAGAATTCATGTAATGGACCAACAAAACGTAGGGTATAGTTATATCTATATATTTGGTAACAGAAATATGTGGATGTATCATTTTTCAGTGCTGTAACAACAACTCATTTGTGGCATTTCTCCACCAGCATTCACATGCACACATTGACATTTTGCTCAACCTTCTTTATAAAACAGTTCATTGGGATTGGTTGGAGAAGCTCTCTAAATATCTTGCCAAAGATTCTGAATTGGATTTATGTCTGGACTTTGGTTGAGCCATTTTAGCATATGTATATCATTTATCTAAGCCATTCCTAGAAGACTAAAATATCTAATGAGGTTGTCAGTATCACAGGACCTGTGATACTGACAATGGTGAGAGTACAGGGACCTGTACTCTCACCATTCCTTTTCACGCTGCATGTGTTAGATTTTGTTTAAATGTTCTGTCATCTGCAGAAATTCTATGCAGTCAGAGATGGTGAGTACAAAGAGCTGGTGGACTGCTTTGAGGAGGGGTCTCTAGTCTGGTAATGGTCTGATTCACATTTGCATTTGAACTGCACCACAGTTCACATCAACTAAACTGAAACCTAGCTTTTTAGGTGGACACAGTTTGCTTTTTGGTCCGGATCAGAGATTGATTTTGCATTCACACATCCTCAAACAAAGCAAACTTTCTAGGCAAATGAACTGGAGTTTGCTTAAAGCAGCTAAACAAGTTCAATAGACATTTGGCGTGAATGAACCCTGAAGGTGGTTTTCCACTGGCAGGTTGCTCTCTTTCAAGCTTTTACTTTAATATTTATACATAAACAGTCACTTTCTGTGACTTTTCAAATAAAATAACCATGTTTATTAGTACAAAATAAACAAGGATGTAAACAGTGACATGTGTTAAATGTTGAGTAATTATGCTCAAATTTCCATAAACAATTTCTTTAAATGCAAAATCAATATTCTCAGGAGCAGCAATAGCATTACTCAATTAAAAGAAAAAAGTACAGTGGAGTAAAACTATTCGCATAAGTACAAAAAGCTACTCAAATTATAGTATTCTTTGGAGATAAAACTGTCTCATAATTCACAAATGCATAGGACAAGATTCACAAAGCCTGATGCTATTAGCTTGCAGAAGTGCTAGCATAGCTTGGTAGAACACCTTACTCGCTTATATTGCTAACTTGTGTTGATAGTTGCACAATGACATTGCTTAATATTAATCATAACATGGAGATAAATAGCTAGATATGTTAAGACAGATATTTCATTTACTGCTCTTCTGTCGCTGCCAGAAGCCAGACTGAGGCCTAAACTGTCTATGCTTCTACATGGCTACAGCACTGTTGGAATAGGTTAATGTGATTGGCTGAAACATTGGTGACCCCAAAGTGGGGGTCCACTCATAGGATTGGCTGAAACAAGGAAGTTATCCAAATGGTTGGTGATCATCCAATCAGATAGACAATTTATTTTAAAAAAAGACATTTGTGGATTGAGATGTCAGGGAGTCTCAAAATTCACACACACATGCAACACAACTCACAGGCCAGAATCAGCTTGTAAATCAAGAGATATTTGTATTTTCATCAAAAATACAAGTGTGAATCTTGTTCTGTGCATTTGTGAGACAGTTTTAGCTCCGGAGTTTTCTAACACCTCTGCACAGAAGCAACGTTTCCGTTGCGTGTTTAAACCAGCGCGAGCGTCTTAGCGCCCATGTTATGTTTAAATGTGGCTTGACGTTAATTACGACATGTTAATGTAACCAAGGAAAATAATTTACTGAACAAAGAATCTTTTTAGGGACCTTACCAGAAATATTTTTAAAAAATGAAGAAAAGCTGGCCAGCAAAAAAAAAATAAATCATACAGAGCTCTATTGTGTGTGGGCATGTGTGTGTCTGGTTCATATGAAAAATAGATGAAAAAGATCTGACTGGGATGGCAACCCAGAATGACGCCATCCCAGTCAGATGACTGCCTGGGTCATCCCAGACCCAGCATCTGTGGACGACAGATGACCCAGCAGTCTCCCGCTTTTCCTCCACAGGCAAACGTACCCTTCATTAATGTTTCTCTTGCTGACTTTTGTTCATAATAATGCACTAGCCGGAAAACATATTATCAAGCATAAAGAAGTCAGGCAATCTGCAGAAGGTAGGCAGAGACGGTCAGCAGCAGCTCTGAAATTCTCAACCCTCAATGGGGTCCATTTTAAAACAAAGTTTATTATTCTTTATGACAAAGATATAATTCCATAAAATAATGAGCACCTCTTGAACACTGACGAAAATTTAATATTTCACTTAACATGACTAACTTTACTTTTGTGACTAGCAGTCATTTTAACTCACAATACCCATCAAACAAGAGTTTGGTTTCTGAACCATTACCGCATTACAGTTGACTTAGCACATAAAACTGGTAATAAATACGACATTACAAATCACCAATAATGCTCAGCTAGCAGGAAAACATTATATCAGGCACAAAGAAGCCAGGTGATACGGGGAAGGTAGGCAGAATCTGGCATGTCTCAGCTCTCCAGGAACTCTGAAAGTATGAAGCCATGCAATTCCCCTAGTAACCAAAATTGAAAGGCTGCCGTAAAGTAATGTACTTACCTCTTAAAGGGACAGACTACCCATGAAATAAAAACAATACAGAAAAGCAAATAAAATAGAATAAACAGTACAGCTGGGTAACATCGACGACAGAATCTGCTACTGTCAAACTTTTGGGTCTAGTTTTCAGGATCTGCGTTAAATCTGTGAAGAAATAGACTTCTGGTAAAATCTACCTGATGGGCTTTTATGTATTTCTTCTACTTTCTCTGATGCTTATTGCGTTCATTCTTTGTGAGGATGTGGGGTTTTGTGTGTATTTATTAGTTAATTAAGTCCCTGTGTTGTCGTGTCTAGCCCTTTATTGTTTCCGGCTGTCTCTCGTTCTCCTGATTATCTCCTGTGTATTTAACCTCACCTGTTCTTTGTTTCCCTGCTGGATCCTAATCATTGTCTTTTTGTCATTGTCATTGTTGCATCTACCCGAGTTTGTGTTCACTCCTCATTGTTCACCTGTTGTTCTGGCGTTTTGTTTCTTGAGGTACTACATTAAACACATTATTCCACTTTATTTCCTGGGTCTGATCGCTTTCTCAATCCTCATCCACAAACTACTAAATAACATACTTGTTTCCCAGACAAGTCATTAGATGCTGTAGATTTTATAACTGGTTTCAAAGAATGCTGTCAACACCAGAAACCATGGGTTTTCTGATGTAATTGCAAAGTACAGGATAGTGAGAACAAAATCATACTTGTGACCACAGACTGTATTTTCTAAGGAGCCCTTTGTAGATCACTGTTGTAATCTACAAAGCCACATATTGTTTAAAGAGATTTTTAAATGGACTTTTTTCCACTTTGCCTTTTAGTTGTGCCTGAAGTTCTGTCTCTGTTTGAATCCTCCCACCAGGATTTCAGCGGACCGTGGCCATCGCAGATTCCAACTACAACTGGTTCTACGGGCCAGAGAGTCAGCTGGTCTTTTTGGATCGCTATGTGTTGCGTAATGGCAGTGGGAATTGGCTGGCAGATCTGATTAATCAAAACAGGATTACAGAAGGGCCAGGCCAGGCTGGAAAGGGCCAGCGATGGTGCACGCTGCACACGGAGTTCATTTGGTAAGCTGCTGAATTTTGTTTACTGGTAGTGTGACTTGCATATCTATGCTTTCCCTCTTTCAGGTGCAGATAAGGCCCATGCTTTAGAAACTGAGCCCTGCTGTTTGGAATAAATGCTTAAAATGCTCAGAACCCATCCAATCACTGAACAGATGCTTACAACAGATAAATGTGTGGATGTGCCAAAACTTTCTCCACCTGAACAAAAACAAAACTGAAGTTATTATTTTTGGACCTAAAGAGGAATTATTACTAGAGTTATAGATCTAGAGTTATAGATCTAGAGTCAGTGCACAGCTTCAGTAATTACAACTAAAAATCAGCGATCAGGCCAGAAACCTGGGAGTAGTGATGGACTCTAACCTGAACATTTGAGAGCCACATAAAGACAGTTACAAAGTCGGCCTTCTATCACCTGAAGACCATTTCCAGGATTAAAGGACTAATGTCTCAGCCAGATCTAGAGAAACTCATCCATGTGTTTATCTTCAGTCGTATTGATTATTGTAACGGCGTCTTCACAGGTCTGTCCAACAAATCAATCAAACAGCTGCAGCTGATCCAGAATGCTGCTGCTCGCGTTCTCACTAAAACCAGGAAGATAGAGCACATAACACCAGTTTTAAAGTCTCTCCACTGGCTCCCTGTAGCTCAAAGAATAGACTTTAAAATACTGTTGTTAGTTTATAAATCACTGAATGGTTTAGCACCACAATACATTAAAGATTTGCTGCTGTTGTATCAACCTTCCAGAACTCTCAAGTCTTCTGGTTCTGGTTCTGCTCTGCAACCCCAGAACCAGAACCAAACGAGGAGAAGCAGCATTCAGCATCTATGCACCACAAATCTGGAACAAACTTCCAGAAAACTGTAAAACAGCTGAAACACTGACTTCCTTTAAATCGCAACTAAAAACCCACCTGTTTAGAATTGTATTTGAAACGTAATCAATTATAAATTTAATGACGGAATCTGACTTAATGTTCTGTTTTGATTGTTGATTCCATGTTGCAATGTGTTTTTGTGTTTGATTTGATGTAATATAATTTTTGAGACTTTTACAATAATCAATACGGCTGAAGATAAACACATGGATGAGTTTCTCTAGATCTGGCTGAGACATTAGTCCTTTAATCCTGGAAATGTTCTTCAGGTGATAGAAGGCCGACTTTGTAACTGTCTTTATGTGGCTCTGAAATGTTCAGGTCAGAGTCCATCACTACTCCCAGGTTTCAGGCCTGATCGCTGGTTTTTAGTTGTAATAACTGAAGCTGTGCACTGACTCTAGATCTATAACTCTAGATCTATAACTCTAGATCTATAACTAGATTGTTCCTCTTTAGGTCCAAAAATAATAACTTCAGTTTTGTTTTTGTTCAGCTGGAGGAAGTTTTGGCACATCCACACATTTATCTGTTCTAAGCATCTGTTCAGTGATTGGATGGGGTCAAAGGTCACCTGGTGACATCATAATGTAGAGCTGTGTGTCATCTGCATAGTTATGGTAGCTAATATTATTTCCTGTTATAACCTGAGCTAGTGGAAGCATATAGATATTGAATAAGAGGGGTCCTAGGATTGAACCTTGGGGTACCCTACATGTGACCTTTGACCTCTTTGATGAGAAGTTTCCAATTGAAACTAAGAAATCCCTGTTCTTTATGTACGATTCAAACCAGTTAATCTCTGGACCGGAGAGTCCGACCCAACTCTCCAGTCCATTCAGTAATATGTCATGGTCAACACTGAGGTCCAACAGAACCAGAACCAGAACCAGAACCAGCACTGTGGTTCTCCCACAGTCCGTATTTATATGGATGTCATTGAACACTTTGACTAGGCCACTCTCTGTGCTGTGGTGAGACCGGAAACCAGACTGGAAGGAGTCAAAGCAGTTGGTTATCATTAGGAAGCTATTTAACTGTTTACACACAACTTTTTCAATAACTTTGCTGATGAATGGGAGGTCAGAGGTCAGAGGTCGGCCTGTAATTCTGCAGTAGTGATTTGTCTAGATTGTTCTTTTTTACCAGTGGTTTGATTACTGCTGTTTTCAAAGCCTGGGGGAAAACGCCTGATGAGAGTGATGAGTTACTATTTGGATCAGATCAGTAGCAACAACAGGCAGAACTTTCTTAAAGAAATGTGAGGGTAGAACATCCAGACAGCAGGAACTGGAGCTTAATTGACTTATAATTTCCTCTAGGGTTTTATAATTAAGTAGTTGAAATTGGGTCATTTTTCCTGTATTTGTTTTGTTTGGGTTCAGTGTTGGTTCTGACTTTATAGTGGATGTGCAGATTAATCCTCTGATTTTTTGAATTTTCTCTGAAAAGAAACTGGAAAACTGGTTGCAGGCAGCAATAGACTGAAATTCAGGTGGTAACGTGATAGGAGGATTTGTGAGTCTGTCAACTGTTGCTAATGAAGCTGGAGCATTGTTAATGTTTTTGTTTATGACATCTGCAAAGAAGGCCTGTCTTGCATGTTTAAGTGTTAAATGATAGTAACATAGTGTTTCTTTATAGATGTCATAATGAACGTGAAGTTGAGTTTTACACCATTTTCGTTCTGCAGATTTATCTTGCAGATCTAACTATTTGTGCATTTCTCCATGGAGATTTCTTCTTACCAGACACAACCTTCATTTTAATTGGGGCAATGGAATCAATGATATCTGAAACTTTAGACTGAAAATCTTTTACCAACTCATCTACGTCATTACAGCTTAAGGGTGAGGAAGAAGAGTAGATTTGATGAAATGTTTCTGATGTGTTTTCAGTGAGAGAACGTTTTGTGATGGTTGCTGTTTGTCTAAGTGGATTAAAGGATAAACAACTTTCAAAGATAAGAGGAAGTGATGCGACAGGGCGACATCAGAGACATTGGAAATATTCACACAAACGAGACGGAGTGCAGAAGAGCGACCCCCCCAAGAGGCAAAACACAACAAAATACATAAAAATAACTGAATATGATAAAATTCACAAATTCTCAATATAAAATGAATAAGAAATAATAATTTAACAAAAAGCACATTTGTAACTCTGTTACACAGAGTTTGAACCTCCCGTAGTTCTAAGAGTGGTTTGGATCCCGGTGGAGCTTTTTACCGTGTCGGTTCTGGCGGGTCGTCGGTTTATGAGCTTCTTTGATGTTTCCTGAACTGGAGAGCTGATGGGTCACTTGTTGGCTGACATCTGCTGCTCTTCCTGAGCGTCACGCTAAGACTGAGGGTTAAACATTTTAATCTAGTCGAAACGTTCCCCAATTAATCAAACATTGTTGCTTCACCTTCTCCTTTGGATGTCTGACACCAATCAACATCCTCCTCTTTCCGTGGATCTACTGGGTAGGCTTCACTTCCATCTCTTTATTATTTAGCATTGTTTGTGTAAAAAAAAAAAAAAACGAGGAGAAGCCAGAGTTAATACGTGCGGCCGTGCGAAGATCTGAAAGACTCGGTAAAAGTTGGGCAACAAAATCAGTTTCTGTGACGCTTATTAAAAACTCAATACACATGAAATAGAAGAGCTACTAAGGCCACTTTAGCAGCATTAAATTAAATATCCCATTTGTTGTGCATCTCACGCTGAAGTGAGAGAAGTCACTGGTAACGTATTGTTTGTGGAATTAGAAAGGTTTTTTGCCTGTCAAATGTCACCAATTTTGATTGAGATTACACATACGCGGTTTGGAGAACATTTTTTTCCCGCACAATATATCTTAATATATTTTCAGATACATAATATTCTTTAGCAAATAAATTAACACAAAGCTTTGAACTTTTATAGCTGCCAGAAAGAAACTTAAAGTTTAAATCAAACATAAACCAGAGGTGTACTTTTATTTTGAAAGGAGGGTGGTGTAACTTGTGCCATCGCGCACATCAAAATCAAGCTGACTGGCTTTACTGCCATTTCCAAAGAGGTGGCTAGTATGAGAGAAAAACATCCAAACAGAGAGTTTGGACGTTTTGGCCCATCAAGTTTCTCAGAGAATGAGTTTGTTGACGCAAACAAAAATCAGAACCACAATTTTTTGCCAGCAGAAATAAAGCTTTTCTTTTAGTGCAGGGATGGGCACTCCTGGTCCTCATGGACCGGTCTCCTGCAACTTTTAGATGCATCTCTGCTTCAACACATAATGAGGTCATTAGCAGGACTCTGGAGAACCTGACTGCACTGAGGAGGAGATTCAGCTGTTGGATTCAGGTTGTTGGACCAGGGAGACTCTAAGAGATGCAGGACACCGGACCTCCAGGACCAGGAGTGCCCACCCCTGTTTTAGTGATATCCCTCTGTCCTCGAGCATCAGGCACGTGCAGAGGGGGGGACAGAGGAGGCTTAAGCCCCTGCCCCTTTTATCCTTGGTGCCCTTTTTTTATCTGTGTCAGGAGGCCTGCTCAACAATAATATTTAGCTAAATATAATAATTTTGCAAAATAAATTAGTCTGTCTGCCTTCAGTTAATAATGACAGGATTCTCAGTGCCTCTGCCTCCATGTTGTTCAGAGACCGGTTCCATGGTGAGGAGGAGGGGAACGGATCTGCACCCTCTAACTATCAAATTATGGGCAAGAATATTTATTTTCAAAATACACTTGTTTGTGAATAAAAATGTAGGTATGATGTTGAAATTAGAATACTGTTTATATTTATTTTTCGTAATTGTCTTTGCAATAGCAAAAAACCCTTCTCTCCCCTAAACACAGAAATGGTTCCGCTGCAGGCCCTGCGACAGACTGGCGACCTGTCCAGGGTGTACCCCGACTCTTGCCTGAAACGTTTGCTGGAGATAGGCACCAGCATCCATCCTGACCCCACTAGGGACAAGAGTGTACAGAAAATGGATGGGTGGATGGTTGAGCTGCAGAGAAAACTCCTAACTTTAATTTTATCAAGCTACCCCAGTGCTGGACTAAATGCAACCTGAGTCAATCCCATCGAAAGATATGAAGAATGTCTGTCTTTTTATGAGACATTCTGATATAAAGAAAAGTTACCGCGATTGTCACCACAATGCACCTCAAAGCCCCGGTAACACCTGTTCACTGTTCGCTCTCTGCTTCATTAATCTAACGTTAAAGTGAAGCAAGATGTCATGAATTGCGATGGTGGAGGTGAGGCAGACACTGAGAAAACCAGGTTGGAGTGTAAATAAATGAATTTAATGAAAAACCAGGACTACATGAACAGGACGCCAAGTGCGACGAGGATCCGACAAAGACACAGACACACAGGTGACACTAAAATACACAAGAGGTAATCAGGGAACGAGACACACCTGGGAACTAATCAAGGGAGACAGGACAACAGGGAGACTCAGAAGAACTCAAAATAAACACAAAAACACAGATCACGACAGTAACCCCCCCTTAAAGGGCGGCTCCAAGAAAGCACAACAAGGGTGGGTGGAGGTGAGTCGGACGGGGGGCCAGAGTCCAAACAACAAAAAACACACCCAACTGAGTGGGCGGAGGCCAAGTGTCCAAAAACACACAAAAAACTACCCACAGGGTGGGCGGAGGCACAGGAGGCGGAACGCACGGGGAAAGGTCGCAGGGCGTCCGCGGCGCCGGAGACGGGAACCACGGAGGCGGTCCGGCGGCCGTCCGCACTGAGGGCGACGAAGAGTCCCTGGGGCCGCCCGGTGGCAGGGTGAGGAGCACAAGAAGGCGGGTTCTCGGGAGAAGCACTGGGGAGGCTAGGGGGCTCGGGACTGACACTAGGGGCACTAGGGAACTCTGAACTGACACTAGGGAACTCTGAACTAACACTAGGGAACTCGGTGCTGATAGCCCAGATCAGGCTGGAGGTGCGCGGCTGTGAATAGAAGTTACTGCACAACCTCAAATGCTTAAGAAAGATTCGGCCCATAACATTTGGAGTTCACAAAAAATCACATAAATCAGCGAAAATACTGTACCAATAATTCAAACTGCAGCATAAAGCCAAACATGCCACAATTAAATAGATATAAATGTCCCAAAAGCATTGGCAGACTGGCAGAGAACACCAGGGGATTCCAGGTAGATTCCAGCAGAGATGTGCAGCGGCTCGCTCTTCACGCAGGGCCAGCTCAAAGTAATATGGGGTCTTACACAGAATCAAGATTTAGCCCCCTACCCTCCTCCTACTAAGAAACTCAGCATCGCTAATAGTGTTTAAATATAAATTTAGTGAAGTCTGTGATGGGAAGCCCAGGTTTATTGCCTGAGTTTAAAATCAATCACTGATTATTGATTATTATTTGCTGTGACGTATTTGTGAACAAACCCAGCTCAAACAGAAAGATTACACCATACTGTAGCCATGGTAACACAACAACCAAACTCTAAAGAAAATTCTTTGCACTTTTACAAAGTAGCCTTCCTAATTAAATCCTAAATGTATTATTTATTTATTTTTTCTCTGCTGATTGCATTAAATAAAATTTAATAGCACTGTTATTCTCAGTAAATGAATGCTAGAAGTTTATGTCTATGGTCTATGTTACAATTCAAATATTCATAGGGGCCCCTGAATGTCTGGAGAGCCTTACCAGGATGTACTGAGTTTTCTTTGCCTTGATTTCTCTCAACTTTACAATTCTAGATCTTTCCGAAGAGCTAACATCAATACATTATGTAGAGTTAACCCATCTGAGCTTTTTGAGCTTTAAAGCTGTCTGTAGCCAAGTTGTTACAGAGGTTAAGTAGAAGCAGTAGGGCTTATTTAGTAAAATAGCAGCAAATTTGCTTATTTCATAACATGCTTCATTACCAGAGACCCTCTCTCCTCTGGTCTGTTTATCAACTACAGTGTCAGATCAATACAGCCTTCTAGGACTGTCAGCAGCAGAAATAGCAACATTATGCCTATCAGGGAAACATAGACTATATTTGCTTTGCATTGTGCCCACATAATGACAATGATACAGTATGAGCTGATTAAATAATAGATTCTTGATTAATATGGGTTGTTCCTATGTTGTACCGTATTACCGGTACTTACTGGTGCTCCTCCCCACTGTGTAAGACGCGACAAATTTGGACCAAGAAAAATCGAGTTTTCATGATGGACATTTGAAAGAACAAATCAGACAGTTTTTCAACAACACCGTCAAAATCCTCTTAGCCAGTGATAAAATTAAGGCGTTGAGATCTTATTCATTCACAAAAATACAAAGCATCTGTGGGTGCCCCAAAAGTGCCAGGGCCCTGGACTAGAGCCCCGGTAAGCTAAAATCTAAAATCCGGGCTTGATGCTATGCGTATCGCAGTGAAGCTTAGAGTGGCAGGTTTGTGGATTTCAGATTAGGAGCGATTTTTCTACTGCAGAAAAAAAAGAACAAAAGTGAGAAATATCACAAAGAAACAGAGACTCCTATGAGAGTAAGAATTATTAAGTTTTCTCTCAGACCTACTGTGTTTAATTTTTGAGTGAGGTTTAATTTGTATTAATGCTTGAATATTAATATTTACTAAATGCCCCCTTAAAACTTTTGAGCAGGAATGAATCCAGGAAGTTTTTAAAGAGGGCTAAAAGGGGGCCAGTGATGATCTTTGGTTGTCACACCAAAAATAATAGTTAAACTACAGTGTAAAATATGCAAATGGTAGAGGTTTCCACAAACTGAGCCATTCAAGTAAATTGTCCTACATGTTTCAAAAATGTTCTGCATGAGACACTTGTACATCTGCCAGTTTGGCAGACGGAGCTCAGAGTTTTTCTGTATGTCTGTGAATGAATTTTTGCTACACTTTAACAAGTCTAATAATTGTCCTTTTTTCACTGACACGTGAAAGAGCTGCTTTGTGTAGCTATAACAGAGTACAACCCAGATCTAAAGACACATTAAAAAAAATTTAAACCATCAGGTGTCCCACCAAAGCCTCAGGGACAAAGAAAAAAGCTTTTTCAGCAAGCAACATGGTATAAAGCTAATCTTGAAATTGTTGTGTGGCTCTTTATGGTGATGATGGGCTTTATTTAGCTCTTAATGCTGAACTGGTTCGCCAGCTCTGGCCTTGCCAATAGTCTCAATCAATCACCTCCAGAAGCTTTTCTTTGTAGTTTGGGATTATATTCTGACATTCCTCCACCACCTTGATCCTTTCATCTTCTGTCTCTTCTTTGAGCATGCCGCAAAGCCGCAGATTTCACCAATTCCACTTCTTTTCTTCAGCTTTGCTGACTCAGCTGATCGTGGTGTGCAATGTGCATTTAATATCTTGAATGTCAGTAGACAAAAAATTTAATAGAAGACCAAGTCATCGATAGATTTCCCAATAGATGTCCCTTGGGTTGTTGAGATATTCCATCAGCTGAATTCGAACTGGAACAGGAATTTGTTTGGCTTTTTAACTGAATCCTTTTCAAGGTTTCCAGAAAACCCAGAAGTAAAATGTTGGAATTGCTTTTTGTTGTTGTTGTTTTGGAATTCATGAGTGCCTAATATCTCAAATATCAAATTGATCAATGATTTGAAACTAGAGAAAACTAGATTTTAATGTAGAAGCTCTTTTTTTTTTTTTAGAAAATCAAAAGGCAAATTCAGGTTTTTATCTAAATCTGAGAATAAGGAAAAAATTCCAAAGTTTTTCATACATATCTGTCATTAATCCCAAGTGTGAAAATTTAAAAGCCACTGACAAGTTCTGTGGCTGAAGGACGCTGAAGGCCCAGAGGTCAGCGTCAGTGTCAGATTCCAGGCTGGAGACTGGAGGTGTCCTTCAGAGGTTCAGGTCACAGCATTTAGAGGCTGCAGAGAGGGACTTGCCTGGCACCACCTGAGGTCAAGCAAACAGGGGAGTTGTGGACAGAGGAGCTTCCTACAAAAGATCTTGTTGAAAGCTAAAAGGAACTGCATATTAGGCGTGCAGCGGAGCAGGGCATCGATGCTTTCTCTTCTAAATGTAGTGGCTCTACACAGGAATTCTGTTCCGAGCCCCTGTGTTCAGAGACAAACGCATTTTTATTTTTTATTTCTCTGTAATCCCTTCTCATGTATTAGTCGTGCATAATAATTCTTAAAACGTAGCTTAGGACACTGATATAAGCAAGAGTTCACTCAGTTCTGTTAAGTTGGGACTTTTTGGTTAGATTTGGGTGTAGCATTTTAGTTCTTCCCTCCAGCAGAGTGAGACCGCTTGACAGAAAGGATTTTTGGATGTAATGTAAGTCTTTTTGTAAATGGATTTTGCTTTAGAGATCTGAACTTGTAACTGTTTTATGCTTTTATTAAATTTGCCTTCATTTTTTCTTTTCAAATGAAACCCTTGTGTCTAGGAGGTCAAGCAATCAGGGGAGTTATTAAGTGTCCTTCAATTTACAAGTTTGGTTCCTGACTGAAAGCATGTGTTGAGATTTTAACTCGCATTCCTGTTTCCTGAAGCAAGAAAATGTCGCTGGGACAGGGATGTTTTGGTTTACCTGAGCAACATAAGAGGTTATGTTGACATGAAACTGATCACTACACTATCGCTGATCAGTTTTATGTCAAGTTACAAACAACTCAGACTTTAAAAGTGGCTAAAGATGTCTTTTTGGTATGGTTTACATTCTCTTCCCCATCTGATTATTGCTTCGTCTTTGTGATGCAGGTATGACCCTGGCCTGATCCCCAAACCCCCAGCTGACTTTGGAACGTCTCAGCTCCACTACTTCGAGGACTGGGGTGTGGTGACGTATGGCAGTGCTTTGCCTTCTGGCACCAACAGCTCCTTTCTGTCCTTCAAGTCTGGGAAACTAGGGGGACGCGCCATCTTTGACATCGTTCACAATAACAAGTACAAAGAGTGGATCAAAGGCTGGAGGAACTTCAACGCTGGTCACGAGCACCCAGATCAGAACTCTTTCACCTTTGCACCCAACGGTGTCCCGTTCATCACCGAGGCACTGTATGGACCTAAGTACACTTTGTTAAATAATGTGGGATTGTTTGGCTCAACCCTATCTGGAAGCTGCTTTAAACCATGGGCTGGACAAGTAACAGAAGCCTGTGACTCTAAGTGGTTAAAGTACAAGGTGGGCCTTGCAGCTGATGCCCAGGGCAGAGTGGAAGCTGCTATAAAGAGAGAGGGAATGGTCTTCATTCGTGGCGAAGGGCATTCAGCTTATAACCCAGAACTGAAAATCAAGAACTTCCAGAGGAACTTGCTGCTTCTTCACCCACAGCTTCTGCTCATGGTTGACCACATCCACTTGGACCCAGGCAGCCCAACCAGGGCCATGAGTGCCTTCTTTCACAACACAGAGCTGCCATTTCAGAGTACAAAAGTAGATGGTGTTCATGGAGCGTTTGTAACACATGGGAAGGAGAACTATAAGATGTTTTGGATGGATGACACCAACTCCAGTAACAAAGGGGTGGTGGGTTACTGGAGTTACCCTCGAGGGTATCCCTATAATGGCTCCAATTACGTGAATGTAACAATGCCACTGAGGTACCCGCACACGAGGGTGGCCTATATTTTCTTTGGACCAGGCTTGGATGTACAGAGCTTCAGCTTACGTGGGGATGATCAACGGGTGGATATTTACCTCTCCACCAAAGACCATACCTACACCATCTACCTTCTGACAGGGGAGGTCACCAGCAAGCCTGTGTTTGCCATAGTGCTGCTGGACCACAAAAAGATTGTGTTTGAGAGAGCAGCAGCTGTTGTAGACAACTTCCCTGTGGAAGTTGAAGAATATGCTAGTGTGATGGAGGACAATCTCCAGCATGTCAAACCTGTCTTCCAGCAGATGGAAAGACACATCCTGGGACAAGTCCTCAACACTGCCAGCTTCCGTAGGACCGCTGAGCGCCTCCTCCAATTCTCTGACAAGAAGAAGACAGAGGAGGTTATTAAGAAGATGTTTGCTATGTCCAAGAAACAGAACAAGGCCAAGGGGGGAAAGAGGTTAAACCTTGGAGAGAAGCTGTCCGAGAGCCTGCCTGACATTTTTGCACAAATTGAGGTCAACGAAAAGAAAGAGAGACAGAGGATATCAAAGCGTACATATGAGGACAGTCCAGAGGAAGGGGATGCAGACTCGAGGGCCTTTGTGGATTATCCAGCTGGTCACAGGAACAGGAAGGGGGGCTTAGTTAAAGGCCGCAGGTTTAAGGAGGTTCACATTGTGACCACAGCAAGGAGTGAGGGGCTCTCTGGTAACCCCTCCTACATTAGACTGTTCCTGCTTATGAACACCACTACCTTCTTCCTACTGCTGGCTGTTCTGCTTACTCGATTTCAGAGGGGGCGGAGCCTGCACACGCAGAGGTGCTTTTACACCATCGTTTTGATCGACTGCTTCATCCTGCTGTACCTTTACTCATCGTGTTCTCACACACAGTGCTGACACCCTGAACTCCTCCGCATGACAGGATGTCCTGTCTGTTCAGGGTGAACTGAAAACACGCTCCTCTTTGTGCCAGGCCTGACAGCAAAACATTAAGGCCACTGTTTAGAAATGTTTAAAAAGGTTTTTAAAAAGTTAATTTGTAATTGTCCAGGAAAACAACCAAAATGACATAAAAAGACAAAGAGCACTAAGTGTATGGATGTAGTACAATCTTGGTCCACTCAGTTTTTAATTATACATTTTCTTCTTGATTTCCACCCTCTGAATATCATTCTTTCTTCTAGGAATGTCTTATCATTCTCTGTAATAAGACTAGTAAGCTTTTAACATTTGTTGCCTTTTTATCAAGTAAAGATACATGCTTATCTCACCCATTTGGTTTTCATGGGGCCTGAAAGTCAGATGTTTCCCCCAAACATCTGACTTCCCCCACAGATGTTTGGGGGAAGTCAGCAGAAATGTTAACTAACGGCATTATCCAGAACTGACACTCTACACAGGAATTTATAAGCGTTCAGTAACCAATCATCCAACCAACCTTTCATTCACCACACACAGCACATGCCAGTGTGATGGAGGACAATCCATCACACTGGATGGACCTTACCAGAGGGGCCGCTTTTCATTGGCTGATGCTCATTCTACGTGGTCACGTGGGTGGCAGTCTCACAAACACGAGCTTCCCGTTAGCTAAGTACAGCATAATAGCAGTTCTGATACAACTTCTACACCTTGAAGCCTGTCTGCTACACAGTCTAACGTTAGCTAAACAGATCAATATGCAACGTGTACTGTATCTGACACACACTAAAGATTTTATTTTAGCAGAAAAGGCTTTGGACTAAATTGTTACTCGTGTTAGCCTCTCTAGCACCAAGTAGCTACAGCTAGTCAATCAACCATCGCTGTGTTCAGGGAAGCGCTGATTAATAATCCAGAAATAAATATCAAGCCTGGAAACTTGATATCGTAACGGACTGGATGTTATGTTTTTAACGTAATCTTTGCTCGTCTTGCGGGGCGCAGGCGGTTGATACGGTAACAAGTATGCTTAAATTACAAAGAGAGAGAGTGAGTAAAAAGGTACGAGTGGTTTTGAGTTGATCACCTGTTAGGTTATTTTACCTTTGTTTACCTTTGCTGTGGCTCATTACAGCCGCTGTAGTTTCTAAACGTTGGACTAATTACCCTGTTTGTTTGTGATTATACGTCATTCATAACAAACATCAAATAGAACAAATAGATTTCATAAAATTTTAACAATCAAATGGCGTCTTTACCGTAACAGAGCTCTTTGGTTCCTCTTATCAGTCTGTAGCTTCTCATATTGAGGTCATCAAACCAAATTTCAGATCTACCATAACTGACTGACACCTGCTGGCCTCAGGTTTGCAACCAGCTTGTGACTGAGAAACCAGTAACCTCCTCCCAGATGATGACATGAACTTGTTATTTCCTCTGTCCATTGTAGTAGCTGATATATTGTGAAAATCAGGTAGAAATTATGCACTAATGGAGTCATGTTTACATAGAAACAATGCGCTATGAGGCTTTGCTTGTGAGACTTGCGGTCACGTGGGTCGGTTGTGGGCGGAGCTTGGTAAGGTCCATTGTCCTCCAGGGCTGCATGCATTTAAACTTCAGTTGTATTTTTAGCAAAACTACAATTTGGTTAAATTCAGGTGGCTGTAATTTCTGCTTTGGTTTTAACCTTACACCAAATGAGTGAAATCAAGACTACGTTGTATGTTTTGCAAATGAGTCTTCCAGTAGTTGTGTAACTACATAATGACACTGGATGGAAAAGGCTGAAAAAATTCTTTTTACATTTTTGGGTCCTCTCAGAGGATTCATACAGGAATCCCAGAGTTGAATTTACTACTTTTTACTACCTTTACAATATTTTTACTACCAATAAAAATCGAGCCAATTTCGCACAGATTTCCTCAATTTTGGGAGATCGGTGATCGCTCGATATTTACGTGAAGCCAATCTCATTGTCTGATCTTTTCTACTTCAGCAAAGGACTAAAAATTGCCCACTTTCCTCTTCTGCTCTTCAGTGAGAGGTTTGACTGATAGACCGGCCTACCAGGTCATGTCTGCAAGGTCCACTGTCACCAACTCAGAGACTTTCTTCCTATATTTAGCTTTTTGATAGACATTTCAATCAAAAAATGGCACTAGCTAAAATCAAAATCGGCAGGTCAAACGTTTTATAGATTGATAATCTATGATCTGCGAAAAAGCTGCAATCGGTGCACTGACCCATTTAAGATGTAAGACAAAAATTTACCCAACTTACTTGAAAGTCTAACTGTGACTTTATCTTGACCAAAACCTCATATATGTAAAACAGAAAGCACTATTTTTCGTGCTTATCTTAAATCCAAAAAACTTAGGATATATGTTTTTTTTTTTAATATCTGTAAAATGCAATGACATTTCAATTTCACAAGCCAATGTTTTATTCTCAATAGATTATTAGTTTGCTACTATTTGTCAACACTAGACAACTTGATAACAAGGTTCACAGATCATTGTAAAGTTTAAATAAACAAATGTCCATGAGCAGCAAAATTCACAATTCAAAATACACCAACTCTGTCAGATCATCGTTAGGGAGGGGGGGGGGCTTGAGCCCCTGCCCTTTTTATCCGTGATGCATGCAGAGCCCATCCATCCATCCATTTTCTATACACCCTTTGTCCCTAATGGGGTCGAGAGGGTTGCTGGTTGCTCTCCAGCTGCGTCCCGGGTGAGAGGCGGGGTCACCCTGGACAGGTCACCAGTCTGTCGCAGGGCAACACAGAGACACACAAGACAAACAACCATTCACACACACACTCACACCTAGGGAGAATTTAGAGACCCCAATTAACCTGACAGTCATGTTTTTGGACTGTGGGAGGAAGCCGGAGAACCCAGAGAGAACCCACCATGCACAGGGAGAACATGCAAACTCCATGCAGAAAGACCCTGGGCCGGGAATCGAACCCAGGACCTTCTTGCTGCAAGGCAACAGCTCTCATGCAGGGCCGGCTCAAGGTAATATGGGGCCTTGGACAGAACCCCCCTCCCTCCGGAACCGTCCTACTAAGAACCTCAGCATCACTAACATGTTTAAATATTAATAAGGTGAATCTGTGAGAGGGAGACCAGGTTTATTGGCCCAGTTTAAAATCAATCACTGATTATTGGTTATTTGCTGTGATGTATTTGTGAACAAACCTAATTCAAAGACAAAGATTACACCATATTGTAGCCATGGTAACAACAATCAAACTATCAAGATGATTCTTTAAACTTCTACAAAGTAAATGTCCTAGTTAAATCCTAAATGTACTATTTATTTTTCTCAGCTGAATGCATTAAATAAAATTTAGTAACATTGTCATTCTCTATAAATGATGCTACAAGTTTAGATCTATGGCCTGTCTTACAATTTCTAGGGGCCCCTGAGTGTCTGGAGGCCTCTGAATGGCCCCTACCAGCAGCTACTGAGTTTTCTTTGCGTTGACATTCCAGTCTTATAATTCTAGGTCTCAGAGTTGCTAACATCAAACCCCTTTGAGCTTTTAGGATCTATAAATCATTCTGCATCCAGGTTGTTCTAGAGGTTAAATAGATATTATAATGGCTTAATTAGTAACATGGGAGCAAATTAGCTTATTTCATCAGTTTGAAACAAAACCTCAAGACTACATCATGCCAGCCAATATCTGGTAGAAGGTAGGAGTTTGGGTTAATGACTAGAGAAAATGAGTCATTAACCTGAACTTTATTTGAAAATTATACTTAGAAATTGCTTAACCCTTTTATCTGAATGTTATGCAGCTGTTGACCTTTCTTCTTTGAACAAGAATGTTTGTCCGTCTATGGAAAAGTAGACATTATGAGTCAGGGTTTTACTATTTCAGTTCACAGTTCATGAACAATGAACCCCCTCCCCCCTCGTAAGAAACAACGGCATTTGTCTCACGATCCTTACATGCCGCCGCCGCCACCCCCTCCGGTCCGGTCCGGTCCGGGTCCGGGTCCGGTCCGGTGTACTAAAAAGGTTGGGGACCACTGCTTTAAATGACCACTTATTTTTGGCTAATGCTATTATTTATTAAATATCATCCAAACTCAACATCCTAAGCAAATAATCAAACCATAATAGTCAACTAAAATCACAATAAGAAACTCAGTCAATCATAGCCAAATATTCTGTACCATATCAGCCTCAGGAGATGATTGAGGATGAAGAGACGCTGATGTCTGGTTCTTAAGGTTCTGACGGGTCTGCAGTGTTCCTCTCCTGAGCCATTGTGTCTAGCACCGTGTGCCATAATGGACACATTTTTTTTCTCTTTCGATGTACACGGTATCCCTCGTAACTGAAATTGTTCAGCTTGTAATGCGAGTCTTTTCACTCACGTCTGTATTTTTAAAAGCGTTTTTGCTTCTAAGAACATGGAATCGGGTCGAGGACGTTTTAAAATGACGCGGGTTGATGTCAGCTCACCGCGGCTGCGTAGTGTCCGTCTCTAGGCAACCGTGACGGCAGCGTTGGTCCGTAGCGTTCTGGGGTCCTTTAGCTTTAGCTCCCGCCACAACAGATGACTTTAATATTTCCTGTGTTTTATTTTGGCCATTATTATTGAACTTAGTGTTGCTGTTTGTATTATAGGCATGTCTTTCGGACAGTTATGTATCGGTTCAATACGGGACGCACATTTAACGGTCAAATATGGCACGACTCCGTATTTTATAGGGTGGATGACAATCATATTCAGGGGTGCTGAGATACAGCACCTCTGAATAGGATTGGCTAGAATCGCCACTGGTGAAGCACAAAATGACTAGCTAGTATTGGTTCCAACACAACGCATGCGCACAGCAGCTTGGAGTCTATCAGTGACACCTCAGGTCATGCCAGTACGGTAGTTATAATTTTTTTAATACAGATTTTAGTTAAATAAACTTAAAACAATAAGTGAGCATCAATGGAAAATTAAAAATATTTTGAAGGGACGATAAAAAATTTACTACCTTTAGTTACTTCTTACTACTTTTTACTGGTCTTAATTTGAGCTCATTGAATTAACTACCATGCGGAAACCTTGTCTCAAATAATTCTCTGGATACTGTAAAGGTCTCTGAATGTAATTTTTCATTTAATTAATTCATTCAAAGTGGTAAGGCACATTAATTGACTTGACTGCAATGGACACACAAAATATTCACAGTTCTCTTTTCGCAGATTCAACTATTTACGGATTTTCCTTTAGACCATAACTCCCAATTATTTGAGTAAAAATATTTGGAGCATATCTAAAATATCCAAACTAAAATGCAGCTTTATAAGCTGAAATACCCATATGCAAAATTACTTCATACACTATTGGCTGGTGCTTGTAAATCAGGCAATCCAGGAGCACCATTTGTTTTTCTTGACACTGATTGGCTGTTCCCCCAAGGGTTAAAGGTAGTTTCCTGTTTGGTATAGACAACAGCACAAGCTGCATAAAGTGATTTACAGGGAAAAACAACCAAAACATTCAAAGACATAAAATACAAAATAATCACAAAACATGTTAAAAGGCTATTAAACTAACAAAGACAACTTACCTTACCAGTATGTTCTTTTACTGGTAAGGTAAAATGACATAATTAAAATAAAGCCATTTGGGTCAAAAGACCGTTCAAAAAAGGGTCTTCATAAACAAAGTCTCAGGAAGGCGCTAGATGTTAGTGTCTGCAAGCACCTCACTGAAACTAATGTCAGCAGCGCTAAGCTGCTTCCACTATACATATCAATGCATTTTAAGATACATATTCTGTTTGAACCATACATATAGTGGAACTGAAACTGTGTTAACAGTTCAAAAGGTTATGTTGTTCATTGTGTATGTAATTCATTGTACAGATCAAGTAAAGCACAACACAGAAAAAAGTCAAACTAATTGATTTTTTTGGTATGAAGGATATATCTTGGGAACACATAAGAGACTAGGGGCAAAAGGGAAGGCAGGAGGACAAGTAGACAAAAAACTGATCATCTTACAATGGAACACTAGAAGCCTTATTGCAAATGGACAGGAGGGTTTATTAAAGAGTTTGAAGAAGATCTAGATATTATATGTATTCAGGAAACGTTGCTTAAACCAAATCTCGATTCTGTTATAAAAGGATATGAAAGCATTGGAAGAGACAGAGAGGGAGGATCTGGAGGAGGGTGTATAACAGTCATAAAACAGGGAATTCAATTTGGACTGTTGGCTAAAGGAAGAGAATGAGAATATAGAATTATTGAAATTTGGACAGTAAATGGGCAATTTAAAATAATCAATTTCTATAACCCATGTAAAAGACTTTCAATAAATTTAATGGAGGAATTTGGGGTATTTTTAGAGAGTAAAGTTATTTGATGTGGGGACTTTAATGGGCATATGTCTAGATGGATTAAAAAACTTCTAGAACAAAGAAAAATACAAGAGAGGATAAGGAAGGATTCTTCTGAAAGTTTGAATTTAGAAAATGGGACATTACAGGGAAGTATAGTAAGTCCATTCTTATTGTCAGTGGTAGTTAATGATATGTTTCAGGAAGTAGAGGGTGGAATGGGATTCTCACTTTTAGCTGATGATGGAACAATGTGGGAAAGAGGAGGAAATTTAGAATTTAGTGTAAAGAAGCTTCAAGCAGCAATTTCAGTTGTAGAAAAATTGACATGTAAATGGGGTTTTAAACTCTCTGTAGAGAAAACTAAAATAATGTTTTTTACAAGGAAAAGAGGAAAAAAATAATTTGAAGTTATATGGTTAGGATTTGGAAAGAGTTATACAATTTAAATTTCTTAGGATGTGATTTGATGAAAGAATGATATGGGGTGTTCACATTAAGAAAATAATCAATAAATGTTGAAAGATGTGTTGCGACATGAGGTGTTTTGTTGGAATGGAGTGGGGAGCTGATAGAAATTCATTAAAAGCAATTTATACTGGATTAATTAGGTCAGTCTTGGATTATGGATGTATAGTTTATAACTCAGCAGCAGATACAAACCTTCATAAGTTAAATATTATCCAATATCAGGCTTTAAGAAAATGTACTGGTTCTTTTAAAACATCTTCAACAGCAGCATTACTGGTTGAAATGGAAGAAATGCCTCTTAAAGTTAGAATGGATCAAATATCTTTAAACTGCTGGTCAAATTTACAGGGACAAAGAAATGATCATCCAACATTAGAGGAGCTTAAACTGGATGGGAAAAAGAAAACAGACAATTGTTTAATTGTCTGTTTTCCTTTGCAAAGCTCTTTAGCTTTGCAAGGACAATAAATTCTAAAGATAATGAAATTAATTTAAATCAATTAGATATATATCAGACAGTACCTGCAGTACCACCTTGGATACTTCCTGGTGAGGAAGCACATTTTTCATTATTAGAAAAAAAGAACAAAGATAAATTTCTCATTATGAATAAATATATAGTACATGAATACTTAAATCAGTATTATAATTACAAATACCAAGATGCATCAAAAATACAACTAATAGGGTAGGGATATCATTTATTGTGCCACAGTTTCAAATTAAAGTAGGAAAAAGGATTAGTGATGGAGTTTCAGTGGATACAGGAGAAATGCTTACTTTATTTTTAGCAGTTCGTCAGACCATTAAAATCAATAATTTCCTCAGATTCTAGTACTTCATTAGTCAGTTTGCAAAATAATCAATCAGACAGTAGACCAGATATATTGATTGAAACACAACACTTTATAGAATCAATATGATGGGACTAACAGTAAATTTTGTTTGGGTTCCAGCACATCATGAGGTTAAGGGAAATGAAATTGCAGATATGATGGCTAAGGAGCGTGCCGATCAGGTCAAGATAGACATTAACGTTGGTTTTAGCTTAATAGAAATAAAGGGTATAATTAAAGACAAAAATGAAAGAAAAGTGGCAAAAGTTATGGGTTGAAGAAAGGAAAGGACAGTGGTTTAATAAAGTCCAAAAGAGAATTGGACAAATGAGAAGAACAGAATGAAACAGGAGAGAAAAGTGTAGTGGAGAATGATTACAAGTTAACATCTGCTGATCATGTTTTATTAAATGCTTGTGAACTTTCACCAAAAGAACCTGTTTGGGTTACACACACACACGGCTGGACGTTGTTTTCCTACAGCTGGATGGGAACCAGACTGTCTCTCCCATGTTTTGGATCCAGTATCCCTGGTATAAAACCTACTGTATGTGTTGACTCTGCCTGAGGGAGCTTTTTCATTTGGAACTTCTTCATTATTGACTGTCTTACAAGCTCTCTATATTGTGCACAATATGCAAATAAACCTGACAGTGATTTCACCTGACAGTGCTTGGAAATAATTTTTTTTTCCACAATAATTTGGTGCCATGACCCGGATGCCTCGACTGGACGTTCGAGGATGTTGACGAGCAAGGCGCCGACCTGGACACTAGGCTCCAGCCTCAAACCTCGCTTAGGATTTAAAGAGAAGAGGGCTGCTGGTCGGCTCCACGGCTCCAGCGCTGGGATCATCAAAATCAATCCACTGTTTTCTGATGATATACTTAATCAGGCTAATAAATTCATTTTATAAATTCTAAATTATAAAATCCAAAATAGCACAGGATCTAATAAATCTTTCAACCAGGGAAATAGAGATTGACGGGTTATTAAAATAGATAAAGGAGAAAAAGAGAAGAAGAAAAATGTAAATGAAAATAAATATATTTTAAAAATAAGAGAATAAGATTTTCCTTGAAGATATCTACTTGGGGTGTCTGTCAGAGAGGAAAAGACACTCATAAAGATTTGTTGTTTTGCTTGGAAACACTGAGGAAAAATCTTTATAGAGGAAGTGGAACCACTGGTTTCTAGGATGAGTCCTAGTGAAAGTCCTTATCTGTAAATAAGGAAGGTGTTTACTGAAGTTTTGGTTTTCTAAATTGAGGGAACCAAACTTTAGAGTATCTTAGAGACCTTTATCGTAAATAAAGGCCCCACTTAGAGGATGAAGAGGCAGAGCAACAACAAAGCTGATTTGTTGGATTCCGCAAAGATGTTTGCAGTTTAAAAAGGATATCCTACCCAATTCAAGAAGAATGGGTCTAGGTGGTTCCATCACGCAATCTCTTCCTTAAGCTGGCAGAGGCCGTTCCAGACGCCATTCCAGCTGCAACTCATGACCAACACACCTGCAAGTTCAGGAAGGAACAACCTGAATCCACTCCAGCCACTGCAAGGTAGTACCAGAACCTCTCTGTAATGTCCGTCTAGATCACAACTCTAAATCTGAAACAACAGAATGAGTAGCAAAACTTCAATCTACCAAGTATCAAGTACTACAACTTCAGACACCAAAGAGGACCACATCCAGAATAACATCTAGTTTAAATGTTTCTGAAGGGCTTTCCACTTAGAACTATTGCTGGTCCACTGGCGAGAGGCTGAAGCAGAGAGTGAAGATTTGTACCAACACGTTTCTGAGAGGAGGCAACAAATCCTCCTGAGCAGATCGACTGTAATCAGTGTTCCTGCTTCTAAACACTTTACTTTCCAGGTGGGAAAATCTATGCTTCCTTGTTGGGTTTTTGAATGGACACTTATCAAAACCTTTATTGCACCAATATAAGCTTTAACGGGGTTTTCTAGAAACCACCTGAAATTGGGTAACTTAATTATGATAGTTCTTAGTTGTTTGACTCCAAAGAAAGTTTACAAGTTTAGAAATTCATTTTCTTAACCATAAGAAAAGTCAACTTAAAAGAACTCAAATATGTGTAAAATTAAAAGTGATAAGTTTAAAAGTTTAGACTTGGTTAATTACAAGCTAAGCATCAGAAATCCACTAATTTATGTTCTCTGTTACCACATTAAAATAAGAACTTAAGGTTTAGATTAGATAAATGAACTAAATGTCTTAATATGCAACGTCAGGCTGCAACACTGAAAGGAAAATGTGCATAAAATCAAAAGTGAAGGGGTTAACATACATGTTGAGATTTTTACTAAAGTAGCATAAAAATCTGATTTGACAAAATTTCAGTTAACTCCATAAAGATTAAAACTCAATCTAAGACATTTCTAACTTTTAATGCTGAGCTACCAACTTGAAGAAATTAAATGACCAATGAATGCTTTTTGAATTTATGCATTATTTCATAATTATACTTACAATGACTTTCTTAATACCATCTTTTACTTAAAACAAAAATATCTGATTTACACAAAAATATATCCCCCTCCTGCGTGTTTATCTTTAAATATGCACTCAAAAAGAGAAATAAAACTTCAGAAATTACATGGATTTTTATATATTTAATTTTGTCCAAAGAGAATGAAATCAGATGTTGCTTGGTTGTTTATAATTTGGATTTATTTAGAATCAAAGAGGATGATGTTACATTTGAAATTGATTTGTTTTATTTTGAAGTGGGTGCATTAGAATCAAATGGGGCAACATTAAGATTTTACTTGCTGATTATAACACGGGTTATGTTAAAATCAAAGAGGATGCGATTGTATTAAATTTGAATTAGATTTTCATAAGAGGATGACTTAGTATTACCTTAACTTTAAATTTTAATTTAGGATTGAAATAATTAACCCAAGTATAAGACCTACATTTTCATTAACATAAGTAACATAAAATGTAATAATTCATGAATATCAAGTGTTAGGGAGGTCTAAAGATTGAAATGCATGCACTTATTTTGCAGGGAAGAATTTAGAATTAAATGAGGTATTTATTCCAAATACAGCATTTCTCCTTTTAAGGTTTTCTTAAAGATGACAAAAGATATAGAAGACCGTCTTTCCAGCAAAGAGAGGTTGCAGGATAACTTTTCCTACCTAACAGAAGTGACAATAAAGGGATGAACGAATGAATGCCGGCAGGTTTTTGTATCTTGCATATATGGTTTTGTTAGATCTAGCAGAATAATGTTTTAAGGACTGAATGAATATGTAATGTCTTAAAATGTATGGAATAATTTTTCACTTCTCACCATAAAAACTTTTGAAATTTCCTTTTATATAATTAGTGGGAATGGGAGAAAATTTGATGTGCGATTAATAGTAAATATTACATCTTTTCTTATCATTAAAAAGGGGGAAATTGTGGTGGAAAATGATTACAAGTTAACATCTGCTGATCATATTTTATTAAATGCTTGTGAACTTTCACCAAAAGAACCTGTTTGGGTTACACACACACACGGCTGGAAGTTGTTTTCCTACAGCTGGATGGGAACCAGACTGTCTCTCCCATGTTTTGGATCCAGTATCCCTGGTATAAAACCTACTGTATGTGTTGACTCTGCCTGAGGGAGCTTTTTCATTCGGAACTTCTTCATTATTGACTGTCTTACAAGCTCTCTATATTGTGCACAATATGCAAATAAACCTGATTGAGTGATTTCACCTGACAGTGTTTGGCAATAATTTTTTTCCAGAACAAAAAATAACTATTTCATGACTTACAATCGGACACACTGATTGTAATGTCAGAATAGCTCATTATTTTTGATAGGGAAACATCAGACAGGGAAATGTGACTGTAGACCATGTTATTTTTGCATTGTAGGAATTACTGGATTCAGAGAAACAAGTTAATTAGGAACCTTAGTAATATAAAAATGAATTTTGATATTGTTGATTTACTGCAAAAGGATTCAGGAAGCATATGATATAAGGCTATATTTGATTTTTTAAAACACTGTAAGTTGTATAATCGGAAATAGTTTTTTTGTTATTTGTTTTGTTTTTATTTCATGTGGTCCACACTTCTTACCGGTTGGTGGCGGTAATGCTCACTAAATGTTTCTTGCCAACCGCCAATAAATTTCAAGAAGAAGAAGAAGAAGCAATAGTGGGTTTTGGGAAAACATCCAGCATGGGCGCTCGACTCGCGCGGATTTTCCGAAACTTTAACGTGGAGGACCGCGCGCTGCGAGAGATCTCCAAAAAGAAGCCGAGGTCAGCACCCCGGCACGCGACCACAGCGACGCCGTCCGCCGTTAGCTCTGAGGGTGAGAGGCTGAGCTGCTTGTGTAACCTCAAGGGTCATACGCACTGTGGGCTCGGTTTTCTAGAACTTGCCTCGGGTTATGTGTGGTAACTGGTTTGTTCTGTGTGTTATAGTCGAGGAGTTGGTGATGAAGAAGAACGAGTCGTTGTTGGAACATCTCAGGGCTGTGTATGTAGAGTCCACGGATCCAACAGCAGCTCCAGAGGTCAGACTGAGTCCTATCTGTCTCTATCTCTGTCCCTGTCTCTACTGAATGACAGCAGGACCTTAGAATATTCAGTTCTGTCCTCAGTTAGACCAGGAAGGACAGGACTTGACTGAATGTATTTTATTGGTGTTGTAGTTGATGGACCAACACAAACTTGAGCATGTCTGTTTATTAAACAAAAAACTCGGATGATTCTAATATATTTTAGACGTTAAAATCCTAAAAGTGAAGCGTATATCTACTTATGAAGCCCTTTTTACCCTGATACCGCTAATTAAAATCCAGTGTAACAAATACACTTCAGAAGTCATGTGATTAATAAATGGAGTCCACCTGGGTCAGGACTAATTCAGCTTGACCTGCATGCATAGAGCTATGTGTGACAGAAATCTAACACTGCACATCATGTTGAGCAAAGCATCATTACTGCATGGTGATGGCAGTATCATGCTTTGGGGTGCTGTTATTCTGCAAGCTCAGTGAAGGGAAGAAGAATGCAGATGCACTCTAGAGAAGTCTCAGAAAACAACCTATTGGAGGGTTTGAGAATGGGAACCCACCCTCCAGCAGAACAATGATCCTGAACATCCACTCAAAGCATCAGTGAAAGGGCTCAGATCAAATCATGTGCTTCTAATAAAATGGCCTAGTTAAAGCGTCATTTTAACTAGGCGCACAAAAAATTTGTGTGTAGATTTTGTTGTCTACTAGGCCTGTCACGATTTGCTGAGCAATTAATTGTCTCAAAAATTATTGCTATAAACGATAGTATTGTTTGAAGACCTTTGTACACTGATTTAATGGAAATGACATAATAATTCATGTGATTTCCTGCCAAAGATAGATGCACTTTATTTTCAAAAGAACATTTAACACTGGAACTGATAAAATAAACAAAACAACCAAAAATAAAATGGATTCTCAGTCTCCATTAACAAAAATGTACTTGAATAAAAACACCAAAGTGTAAATAAATAAACCATATTGCCCTTCAGTAATGATTAGATTTAAATAGAGAAGATGGAACATCGACTACCTGATGCAATAGTTCACACCTACATTTTCCCCTTAAGATAGTTGCTTGTGATTTTCTAACCGATCATCCTGTAGTGTGTGGTGTGTTTATAAAACATTTGGTGTAAAGAATATAGAAATGAGGAGGGGAGGAGTTGGAGCCAAATTGCTACCAGTTGATGAACCCGGTAACTTTTCAGCTGTTCTTCGTTAACGTGACATAAATAGGTTATAATGATTTTCATTCAGTCAGGACTTTTAGTATGAATCATTTCATACTGAAATGATTCATTTCCCCAGGCCAGGGATCGAACCCAAAATAAAAGCCTTAACATCCCCATCAGGCAAGTGCACCGCCACAGCCAATGCAATATTAGCCTGCATTATCTTTTTCTCTCAGTTTAGGGAACTTAGCATTAGCCTTTTACCTTAAATAAGCTATTAGCTATTTATCTTATTTATTAGCCATGCTTAGTGTACTGAATGAAGTAGCTCAATTACAGACAACATGCTAGTGATGCCCCACCTGCTACTGACAGCATTTAGGATTACATTAACATTTTGTCTAATTTTAGCTTATACACTCATTTTATCATGCTGAATGGTGCAAGTCCATGTTAGTCGCCACTCTGTCGCAGGGCAACACAGAGACATACAGGACACACAACCATTCACACCAGTGACGTGCGGTGAGGTTCATAGCTGGTGAGGCACTGACGTCATCAGAATCAGATTTGCAAATAGATGCATAGATTGACAGCAGTTTACAGGTTATGTTTCACTTCTGCACCCTTACACATACAAACTGTAGCTCACAAAACACACATATTATCTCCTGCTTCGATTGAAAGTCCACTTGAGAAAACTTTTTTAGTGTTGTAATGTAGTCATCCATGTCGAAAGTCGGGATAAGCGAGAGGAAAAAAAATCACTATCTCTATTATAATCTATCGCTGCACTTGACTTGCTTCCCGAATCGTTTAGCCTAGCTCGCTGTCACTTACTCGGCAGTTGAGGAGTGAACAAGACGAACGTCTGGGATCTTGAGCGCCCCCTGCCATGAGGCAAGAGAACTGCCTGCCTCACCTCGAACCTGTTCTCTGCCGTTTATAATCGCTCATTACACGAAACACGTTACACAAACACAGTTGGTGACAAAAAGCACTGTACATTATATACATAAGCTAAATTATTGGAAATAAGTTCACATATTAAATTTGTTTAAACCATTTTATTGACGCCAGCAGCAACATGCTCTCTCCGCTTAGCAGCCAGCGCAGAGCCAGGGGTTGCGCAATCCAAGGTGAGGCAGAGCTCGCTGCTGCCTCACCGGCATCGCTTCCAAGCATTTGAATGGGAAAATAAGAAAATTCAGCGATTTTGAACAAATAAAAATCGAAATTGGTGAAGCTACATGAAAAATAAATATTTTTTAGTACAATCCACCGGATGAATATAACAATTTAAATTACTTTATGATTATATATTTTCTTTCTTTCCATGATGGCTGGTGAGGCACTGCCTCACCTGCCTCCCCTGACCGCACGTCACTGATTCACACACACACACACACACTCATAGCTAGAGAGAATTTAGAGACCAATTAACCTGACAGTCATGTTTTTGGACTGTGGGAGGAACCCGGAGAGAACCCATGCATGCACAGGGAGAGAACATGCAAACTCCACGCAGAAAGACCCCGGGCCAGGAATCGAACCCAGGACCTTCTTGCTGCAAGGCAACAGCTCTACCAACTGCACCACTCTGAAGCCCCTTCCGTTTGACTACAATTTACCTACACTTAGCATAATTGTGACACAGCGCATGCTTATGTAGATGTGATTGTATACACACCTTGATCACCTTAAAATAATCAAACTGTTTGGAGTTAATCTGTTAATCCAACTGTTTTCTCTTTTAGTGAGAATGAAATAGCCCCATAGATCCATGTCATGAGCTTCGATGCATGACATTAAAGCGTCATTCGATGCTGTGATGATGCAGTTTTTGTTTACATCTTTAAACAAAAACTGACGAAAAGTACTATTTACATTCGCGTAAAGTTTCACATCCATTTATGAACAGCAAGGCACTTCATTAGCATTAGCCTTTTACCTTAAATAAACTATTAGCTATTTATCTTATTCATTAGCAATGCTTAATGTACTGAATGAAGTAGGTCAATTACAGACAACATGCTGATAATGCCCCACCTGCTACTGACAGCATTTAGGATTACATTAGCATTTTGTCTAATTTTAGCTTATACACTCATTTTATCTTGCTGAATGGTGCAAGTCCATGTTAGTCGCCAGTCTGTTGCAGGGCAACACAGAGACATACAGGACACACAACCATTCACACACACACTCACACCTAGGGAGAATTTAGAGAGACCAATTAACCTGACAGTCATGTTTTTGGACTGTGGGAGGAGAACCCGGAGAGAACCCACGATGCACAGGGAGAACATGCAGAAAGACCCCAGGCCGGGAATCGAACCCAGGACCTTCTTGCAAGGCAACAGCTCTACAAACTGCGCCACTGTGCAGCCCCTTCCTTTTGACTACAATTTACCTAAACCTAGCACAATTGTGACACAGCACATGCTGTGCAGTACATGTGACAAATGTGGTTCAGTTTACCTTTTAACAATAAAATATTAAAGCCATGAAAGAACATCGGGTTTGATGCCTCCTGGTCCAAATAACATAACAATGACTATAGTCAGATTCCAGGTGATTTTAGGTGAGATTTCACGCTTTGTAGTTTGTCCACAGAAAAGGTTTGTGTATATACTGAGGGTGTAGAGCTGGTCCAGTGTTCCACGACAACAAAAACCACACTGCTCTTCTTGAATCCAAGGTTTGACTATCCGACGGACCCTCCTCTCCAGGACCCCTGAATAGACTTTGTCAGGGAGGCTTAAGAGTGTGACCCCCCTATAATTGGAGCACACCCTCCGGTCCCCCTTTTTGAAGAGCAAGACCACCATCCCAGTCTGCCAATCCAGGGGAACTGCCCCCGATGTCCATGCGATATTGAAGAGTCGCGTTAGCCAACACAACCCTACAACATCCAGAGCCTTAAGGAGCTCTGGGGGGATCTCATCCACCCCCACGGCCCAGCCACCGAGAAGCCTTTGGAACACCTCGGCGACCTCGTCCATGAGATTGGAGAACCCAACCCAGAGTCCCCAGGCTCAGCTTCCACAATGGAAGGTATGTTGGTGGGATTGAGGAGGTCTTCGAAGTACTCTGCCCACCGTCCCACAACGTCCCGAGTCGAGGTCAGCAGCACACCATCCCCACTATAGACAGTGTTGGTGCTGTACAGCTTCTCCCTCCTGAGACGCCGGATGGTGGATCAGAATCGCCTCGAAGCCTTGTGGAAGACTTTCACCATGGTGTCTCCAAACTTCTCCCACTTCTGAGTTTTTCCTTCAGCAACCATCTCGGCCACATGACGCTGCACCCGCCGGTACCTATCAGCTGCTTCCAGAGTCCCACAGGCCAAAAAGGCCCGATAGGACTCCTTCAGCCTGTCGGCATCCCTCACCGAAGGTCTCCACCAACAAGTTTGAGGGTTGCCGCCGCGACAGGCACCGACAACCTTAGGGCCACTGCTCTGATAGGCTGCCTGGTCAATGGAGGCACGGAACATGGTCACTCAGACTCCATGTCCCCCTCCTCCCCCGGAACATGTTCAAAGTTCTGCCGGAGATTGGAGTTGAAGCTCCGCCTCACAGGGGATTCTGCCGGATGTTCCCAGCAGACCCTCACAACACGTTTGGGCCGCCAGGTCTGATCGGTTTCCTCCCCCACCACCGGAGCCAACTCACCACCAGGTAGTGGTCAGTGGACAGCTCCACACCTCTCGTCACCCGAGTGATCGACTGCAGAAAGTCGATCATCGAACTGCGTTCCTATCAACCACGCACCTCCAGGTCTCACTGTCATTGTGATTGCCCAGAGGCAGTCAAGCATAAACAATCACATCCTTTTAACGTTTTGTCTTTCCATATGACGTGATTTGAAGAGACGGTAGAAAAACAATATTTTGGGGTTTCACCGTAGTCTTTGTCTCTGAGTCCTCAGATTTTGGTTTGTTAATTTTTGACACAACGGGCAGAAGTTTTTCCGTCTTTGAACAAGAGATGTCTTTAATCTTATTTTTCAACTCCTTGATCTCGATTTCTTGTATTTTTATTCTTGCTACATTTGTACTTACTTCTGCCTCTAGTGCTTTTATCTGTTTTCTGAGAGCTTTGATGGTGGTCTGACTCTCATGCACTTTAAACATTGTATCTTCCGGCAGATGGTCTAACTTAGATTGGAGAAGTTTCACCATATTCTGCAGTCTCTCCTCCTCGAGCTTGAGATCCTTAATTTCTGTCTCTTTCTCTTCCAGTTTTGTGGACAATCTGCGGTTCTCAGAGCGATACGTTTTGAGTTCTTCCGTTTTCTTGTCGGTGTCTGGGAGAAGTATAATATCTCCATTCTCTTTATTTAGCCCCAACCGTTGCACCTTAGAATAAGTTGCTTTAACCAATTGAAATTTCTGCTCATTCTTATGGAGTCGCAGAACTTCCTTAGTCAGTTCTGCAATCTTGAATTCCTGTTCGCGAATTATATCAGCCTGTATTCCGATTTTTCTGTTGTTACAGAGAAGTACTTCTGCGGCTCTTCTGTTTGTTGTCACAGTTTCTTCTCTCTGCGTTTTCAGTTTCTTATAATCCTCCCGTGTACGCAGGAGGTCCTTTTCAAATCTCATCTGATTTTTCTTGCTGCTCTCAATCGTTTCAGCCAGCTTTGCCTTAATCTGTTCGACTTGCTTCTTAAGAAAGTGATTTTCTTCCTTGGACTTTTCCAGGAGCTTCTGGGTTTCAACAACCTCTTTGTCAAGATTCGCTGTAGAAAGTTCCAGTTTTTGATTTTTTCTCTGCAGGGTTGCTCTTTCTGTATGAGCTTGTTCAGATTTCTCCTGGAGGACGTGGCACTGCAGATCTTGTTGTGACATCTTTCTCTCCAAATCATGCAAAGACTTGTATAATGACGTGACTTCCTTTCGTAGGCTCAAATTTTCTTCGTCTTTGTGTTTCATCCGCTTTATTGAAGTTTCTTCATTCTGGCGAGTTCTTTTCGCCTCCAGCTCTATCTCTTGTGTAATTTTGCGTTGTCTCTGAATCTCTTCTTTTAGAGCATCGATTTTCTTTTGTTTTGCATCCAATGCGACCTTAAGACTGCCAATTGTGTTCTCTTTAGTTTTCACAAGCTCCACCTGCTTTTTAAGCTCAACTTTAAGATCCTCTGTTTCCTTTCTAAATGAGTTTGCTTTTACCTGAGACGCGTCTAGCTTTATTTTCAATCTTTGGTTGTCATCTTTAAGCTCTTTCACCTGTTTTTCTGCGTCCAGCGCTCGATCTTTGTACACCTTCAGTCCTGCCACTTTCTCAGCCAGTTCACGCCTCCGTAAAGTTTCAGACATGAGAGAATTTGTCTTCTCTGAAATAGTTCGCTCCATGAATTTTACCTGACGTTCTAGTTCCTCAATTCTTGTTGTACTTTCTTGAAGTTTCGTTGTAATCCTTCTGTATTTGTTGGAAAGTTTAAAATGTTTAACCTCCAGTATTTTATTTTCCTTCTTCTGCTGACACACATTCTCCAGCTGAATCCGTAAATCTTTTTCAATACTCAGAAGCCTCTCCCTGCATATTGAATATGCTCTTTGGTTTTCCTCTGGCACTATGGATGGCCGTGTTTCGTCTCTGGCTTTTTCAGATTCATTTTCCTGGAGGTTCTCCTGGGATTCGGGATCGTTGTTGGGTAATTGAACCGACTTGGCCTTGGTTTTTGATTCCTGCGTTGAACGCTTCATTTTCTTAGCAATCGCTATGAGTCTCTTAACGCCTGCAATTAGAGAAAGTGGTCTTACCTTGGAACTCTTGGAACACAATGACCCTGACAGGGACTCTGACAGAGTCTAAGTCTTTGACTATGACATCACTATGTCATAAGTGATGTCATGATCTTTGAGCTAATGACATCACTGTTCCTGCAGAAGTATTTTTCTATCATGGGATCCTTCAGAAGTATGTAACATCATTGAGTGATAAAACTCTGATATGATGCCTTTCTTCAAACTGTCCTTTGTTAACATTTTTTCTAAAGTTGACTTGGCAGGTTTTGTCAACTCATTATTATTTTTGATTTGTTCTTATGAAGTTTCTGAGTTGGAGATATTTAAGGAAATGTTTTCTATCTAGGTGAAATTTATGTTGCCGATCCTGAAAGCTCATTAGTATATCTGAGTCTGGTAAAATGACAGCAAATTTGCTTATTTCATAACTTTATAACCAGAGACCTTCTCTCCTCTGGTCTGTTTAACAGCCACAATCTCAGATCAACTCAGACCTCCAGTATTGTCAGCAGCAGAAACCGAAACTTTATACCTGTTGGGGAAAATATAGATTATATTTGCTTTGCATTTCCCCGGATGATGGCAATAATATAGTAGGATCCAATTAGAACCCCAGAAGACCTGAGGGGTCTGGAAGGTTGATATAACAACAGCAGATCTTTAATGTATTGTGGTGCTAAACCATTCAGTGATTTATAAACTAGCAACAGTATTTTAAAGTCTATTCTTTGAGCTACAGGGAGCCAGTGGAGAGACTTTAAAACTGGTGTTATGTGCTCTATCTTCCTGGTTTTAGTGAGAACGCGAGCAGCAGCATTCTGGATCAGCTGCAGCTATGTTGTACTGAGTTTTTGTTCAATGTGCCCCTTTTTTAAATTTGAGCCCCTGCCCCTCCATCGGTCTCTGCACGGCCCTGGATTGTAGTAAAGCATTGATTAATGCCTGGTTTTAAAATTAGTTAACTGGACTTGTAGCCATTATTTTGTACCTATTGTTGGACAGCACACGGCAGATCGAACCTGAACCGTTCTACCTAGGATTTCTGTTGGCTAATGTGTGATCTCTCAGGTTTTGAAAATGGGCCGACAATCGGCCGACAGCTCTAAGATGGTGTAGCGTGAACTGGACATTACACTGAGGAAATGAGGGTCAGTGGAGAGCATCAGAGTTGAGCCTTTATTCATTTAGTGTCATCAACAGAAAGAGAAAAAGGCCGGAAGAGATGATAAAGCCAATAATTAAAACGATTAATTGATTTATCATTTATCGCGACAGGCCTATTGTCTACACACAAAATCTGTGTTGTAGACAAAAATTTATCTACAACAATTTTTGACAAATTGTTGTAGAGATGATCCAATTTGAATAATCTATGTGTTGCTAAGAAGAAATCTGCTAAATTGTTTGGCCTTTGGCTATGTAAACTAAGGACAGCGGTAATAAATATAAGTTTTGTTAAGATCTGATTTGGTTGGGCGAAGTGCCAAAGTATACCACATTTTTTATGTTATTTGTAAAACATAAACAAAAATTAATTTTTTATTTCTACATCAAAATTATGCACCGCAATGCCACTATTGCTAAAAATTATTGTCGGGACATTTAATGCATTAATTAACATCATAGATTTTAATGTGTTAAACCTTCTTATGCATGTAATTGTATTATTTTGAATATAATTTCAAATTTTTTTAATACGTTTTATCCAGGTTACTTAAAAATTGAGATTTATTTAAGATTATTGTTGCAATTCCATTTTTTAAATTGCAGAAAAGTTAATTGTTAGAAATGCAAATGTAAATTTGGGCCAATGTTGATTAATACTTTATGGGAGTAGTTACCAGTATTTTATCAAATGTTTTATTTGATTACTTGGTTAATTGTCAGAATAATCAATAGATTATTTAAATACTAAAATAATTGTTTCCAACTGCCTGCTGTGTCATCTCTCCACAGTTTTCGGGGGATGCATCTGCAGGTAAAGAAGCCGACCGGAGGCCCCTCAGAGTCAGTTTACCAGGAAGCGTGTTCAGCCTGCCTGAGCTCACAGATGTTCCTAAAGGGAAGCTGACCCTTACCGAAGCTCTCACGGCTCTCGGCAGCCACCAGCACCAGCCCCGGACCTGGTCGGCGGAAAAGATTGCTCAGGAATATTGCCTGGAATTAAAAGACACAAAATCTGTGGTTGAATTCTTTGTCCCTTTCAAGGTTGAGGTCATCCCTCCAAAGAGTAGAACTGCCAAGCAAATAAAGGCTTCCTAAGAATGGAGTCAGGAGGAATGGAGAAGCTTTTACCTCACTTATTTATGTTCTGTAATGTTAGAGTGGGAAAGGATGTAGCTTTCCCATGATTTAAGTGATGTTATATGGAACAATAAAGCATTTTTAATATGAATAGATGAAACAAAAACCCCCAGATATTTTCACAGTGATCTGATTTAAAAAAAAGTCCATGAAGACGACAATCTCTTCTCCAGTTGGTTGTTCAGGGCTCCCCTGTTGTGCAAAGTAGAGATGCACAAAACAAAGTGTATTTTTTTTGTCTGTTTGTTTTACAGTGAAGATCTACAGATTTTAATTTCTATTTACGAATCATAAATGACAAAGTACCTTGTACTGTTTGTGCATTTACTTTTAAATTTAACTCAAAAGAAGTAGAATTATTTTCCAAATGACAAAAATTGTTATTGATCCAAAGTTATGCTGATGATTGAATGAGTAGAACTATTATTTTATTTTATTTATTTCTTTTTGTTGTTTAGGGCCTCCTCCTGTTCAGGTCACCCTGCTGCTGTGGTTGAACTGCACCAATACTCTCAGTTCTCCTACTACCCTCTATAAAGTGTGTACTCAATCAAAGGGAACATAAGTGTTCAAGTGTGCAGATTACTAGTGTTCAAAAATTTGAGAATTGGGACAGTAACTTTGACATCCAAAATGGTGGGACTGTTCTCTGTTTTGGCACTTGGACTGCTAAAATAGACAACTACAAGAAAAACATTGATTCTAAATGTACAGTATTTTTGCTTTCCAGCATCATTGCTAGATGTTTAGCTGTTTGTTACGGTCCGTCCAGTAAACCACAGGGACAAAGGCATAAAAAGAATAAATTCTATTTATTTTCCTATTATTTCTTCAAAAAAAAGAACATCAAATTCCAAAATATGACAAAAATGGGCCCAAAAGAAAACAACTAAAGCATACCTAACTCAGGATAACAAACCAAAACTGACCTTCCACAATGAACACACAGGGGAATTTAAACACAAAGGCTAGCCCACACACACAAGAAGGGGTGGGAGATGAGACAAAGACAAACAATGTATAAACATAAACGATTAATTTAAACCAACATATTTTAACTACAACACCATAACAAACACAAATCAAACCTAACATCAAAATATTTAAGGACTTATGCTATAACTAGAAAGAGGAAAGTTCTTTAACATCAGGTCCCCTGCGTCCAGCAGCCTGATGGTTTGTTCCACTTCCTGGTTTGCCTTTCAACCAGTCTTCTCCCTCAGCCAGTCCTTCAACTCAGCAAAACAAAATAGTTAATAATTACCATAAACAAAAGGTATTTACTAAATGTGTGCACCCATAATAGTAAACAACCTAAAACAATAAACACACAAACAAATGAAATTATAAATGTATGGTATGAAAACGTTTAAATAAATACTAACACTGGGTTAATTGTGGAGGAACCTCCACACTGTTCAAACATGTTTTGCTAAGACTTGTTGAATACAGAGCAAAGTTTGATCTAATTGCACATGCTCAGTAGAGTGAAGCAAAAATTTCAATACTTCACACTTGAAACTTGTTTTTTTTCTTTTCTTTTTGTGACAGACAACTTGCTCTGTGAACATTATATTTCCAACATGATAAAAACTACTTATCAACACGTAATAACATTGAATTTAACAGTCGTAAAGGCAAGTCTCCCTGCGGTTTGACTAAGAGACATGATTACATTTTGAGTTGTTTCTTGAAAAAAAAGGTCTCTTATGTGCTTCAAAGTTAGATATAAAGTGGAGCAGATGTGCTAACAAATAGAAAGAGGCCTGATGCTACATTTTGAGAAATAAAAGGACAAATGGAATTAAAATATCCTTTTTAAAATAAATTATGAATGTTTGACTTTATAGACCAACAATGTTACAAGAAATTCACAAGGAATTCAACTTTCTTCCTCTAGCCTGAGAAGAAAATATTTTTAAAATTATGAAATCTTTAAAGAAAATAAGAACCAAATGCCTTTGTATTCCACTCCCACAAAAATGTCTAGATGTGAGTTCTCATATTCTTTGTGCATCAATTTTAGATGAATTGAATAAAGTTTTCCCTATAATTACTTTCTACTTAAGAAATTCAACATATAAATCAATTCATGTGTATTTTGTGACTGAGATTTTCAGACAATACATATTTTTTCAGTTGCAACTTCTTTCAGTTTTAGAAAGATTTTCAAAAGTGGATATATATTGCATCTTTAGGTTTTATTCTAATAAAATTTGGTCTAACAGGGGATAACGAGTTAAAATATATTAATTATTCAATCCTCTGGCTAAGTTTTTATTCACAAATACGGCTTTCTAATAATCACCTCCATTTTTTAAAGAGAACAAATTTTATTTAAGAGTGCTTAACATTATAACATCCAACATCACAAAGTCCAATCTTTATGCCAATATGTTAATAGCTTACTTTAAGATTTGAAAGTCGTCTTGGATTTCTTACATTTTGTTTGACTTTCCTCACAGTTAGTTTGTGACTATTATTTTTTATTTCTTATATTTTCTGCTGACCCTGTCTTTGAATTTTCAATAAAGACAAAGAAAACCAACAAAACATTGCCATAATTCCGCATTTTAACTCAAAACGACACATGCAGCGATTAATTGTGGGTAATGCACTTCGCCCAAGTCCGCATGGATCACAAAAACTTCAAGCTAGCCACATAGTGTGCATGTGATTACGGAAATACTGCTGGTTTTTCAGAATAAGATTAGAAAACTCCAATCGCTTTCTGCTTTTATATTGTTATGAAAAGTTGCTTTTGTGAAGACAAGCTATTTAGCTTATGTTAAATATCCATCTGTCAGGTTTAAACACCTATTAAAGACAAATTAAACAACACAGGAAAGACAAGAGAGTTAGATTCTTGTACTCGCGAGGAGAACAGACAGAGATGTGTTTTCAGTTACAATCTCCAACTGCTCTGAAAACACATATGCCTGCTCCTCTCTTTTTATCGCATTCAGGATCCCTATCACATTGGACGCTGCAACTCTCAAAGGGGGAAAACAAATCATTTGCATGGAAGGTGTGGCAAACAGAAAACACAGCTGTCAACACAGTCAGTCACAAGTATCTTCTTAAACAATGCTGTCGTCCTGTATTTCCAGTTCCCGAGATTCTCTGGATCATCTCCCGACCCCCTGTGGTTCGCAAACTTCAGTTCTCGTGTCCCTCTAGGTCATAAAACTTTGACCCTTAGTCTTTGATGTACTTTCCTCCTAGGTGTCAATTCTTATCTCCAAGCCTTCTGCTCCCCGACTTGGCACGCTTTCTGCTGCTAACATCACTTAAAAGCAGACATAATATCTTACAGTCCTAAGTATTTAGATTTGTAATTAACATAAAACCCTATCACCATCCATCCATCCATTTTCTGTTCACCCTTGTCCCTAATGGGGTCGGGAGAGTTGCTGGTGCCAATCTCCAGCTACGTTCCAGCCAAGAGATGGGGTCACCCTGGACAGGTCGCCAGTCTGTCGCAGGGCTATGTTAAATATTTATACAGAAAAACCAACCAAACTGAGCTGTAATTACTAAGCTGTAATTAATTACCCCCAAAATGCTGAGCACAATTATTGGACACATCAACAACAGATGAGGATGGACACCGTGGATGGGTCCCACCTCTCATTACTGCTTGAGATAGCCACATATACCCTCCACCTTTAAAGTCACTGTAAGAATAATTGGGTAAAACAATAAAGACTGAAGTTTCAAAAGATCCTATAAAGATAAGAAGGGGCCAACCAATTTAAAATTGTATAAATTGTTAAAAGAATCTTAAACTATCCGATATGAAAAAGGCAGCAAGTGTAAAGAGGGCAATATTGGCCTTATATGTTCATGCTTCTGGGTACCTTTAAGAAGCCGAGCATCAGAATATTTCCTTTTCAAATTCTCCCCAATCCTTATGCTTTTTGCTTGTGTCTCGTTTATGTCGAGAGGTATTTTTCACTCGCAGACTGATAAAGTTCCACCACAAGACTGTACAACGACCAGATCTTAAAGGTGGTATATTATGTAAAATGAGCTTTTTTGATCTTTATATCATGCTACAATGAAAAACAACAAAGACACCCCTGGAGTATTGCTTTGATTCTTTCATGCATGTTTGAGGAATCCTTGAATCTCCCATGGCAACAATTCAGGGTGCCTAAACGCTTGCTAAAACAAAGCACTGCCTATTTCCACAAAATTCTTCCTTGGCAAAGCTGCAGTCTCCAGCCGAGCTTATGCCTCACAGAGCAGCTCTTACCCATAGCCCCCCACCCCCTTCAGTTCCTCCAGACTAGTGGCAGCAGCAATAATCAAACACTTGATGGAACTGCTGGTCTGTTGAGCTCATCACTATTTCTCAGTCAAAGACCCATGAATGTTGTTAAAGGGTTAATGGAGGAACATTATTGTGATGAAGTGCTGAGTGTAGGAACTTCTTTAAGGGACAGAGGTTCATTTTCAGTTAGATTTCATATATAGCATTTTTTTTTATAACAACTGAAAATCATACTTACTTGATTGTGCTAATGGCACTTGGCTGGATAATACATAATACTGTCCCTTTAAATGAGGGTTTATAGCTGAGTTAGCCATGAGTTGACTTGTTGTTAGTCACAATAAAAATGGTGATGAATGTCAAACAGAGCAGACCAGTCGGGATTAAATCGTTTTTAAGCCGCAGCGGGTGTAAATAATGAGTGGACTTTTATTTTGAAAGCCCAAGCAAGAAGTGGTTGTGTGTGGCCTTGCTCCGCAGCTCTCCCCTCAGTGAAGAGTAGTTTTGGAAGACTCGACTCCGAACAGCCGGAGCTGCTAACAGCTTTTAGCTTCAGAGAACATCTGGAGGATCGAACACGGAGGAAAACCGCGGTGAAAAAAATTTGGATTGCTCTTTGAAAACAAGGAAAAACGGTGCTGGTGGAAACAAAGCCACGCCGAAACGCCAGTGAGGATCAAACATTTCATCCGTGTAGGTGGTTTCATCAGCGGCTGTCGCGCTGTTGATAAAGCTGTCCTAAAACAGGTTGATAGCTGGAAGCAGAACATCTGGTGAGGGATCTTCATACACACCGAGGCCGGACGGAGAGCCTGGTCGCTCGGATGCTCCTCTTGGACGGCTGATTTTCCACCCTAGAGTCGTTTCTGAGCTCCACCATGGGAGGAAGCAGCAGCAGGTAATCATCTGGAACACGCTGAACTCGGTCAGATAATAGTGACGGAATCAGATAATCTCTGCTTGGTGGAATAAAGCTGCTCTGTTTGACATGGCTGCCCAAGCCAGCCTCCTCAGCTGGATGAGGTGAATGGACAGCAGGCCTGGTCCTCTATGGTCACCTCCATGGTCTGCCTTCCCTCAGTCTAAAACGACTTTTTTTTTAAGTCAACATAGAACAGCTTTAGAGATAAAACACAGAAGCTGCTTCTGGCCAACTGTAGAGTGAATTATTCTAATGTTCACAAATGAATATTAACATCAAATAATGTTAAATGTGAGTTAATGTCTTTAAAATGGCAGAATGCGCTGCAGCATGTTAGCTTATTTTATCTTGGCGTTTTTCACAGTTCCTTCCAGAAGTACTCACACTTGTTCAAATAATTTAAAGTATAACCTTTTAGGATCTTTCTGATAAACGATTTCCTGATCACTGTTTAAATTAGCCTTTTAAATCTGAGCTTTTTTTTTTTTTCTTAAATGTCCTATTATAAAACAGTTGGGGGTTATGTGGGGGGTTTTCCAGGCACCTAGTGCCATTTATCGCATAATCAAGTAACTGTTATCTTCATTTGTTATAAAAATGCTGAATATATTAAGTATGACTTAAAAGACATCCTACTTCCTGATTTAATGTCTTGAACTTGGGCCTCTGTGTCTTTAAACATTTCTGCTATTAACCTTTTAATGCTTTTACCAGCATTGCACTGAGAAGTAACTTGCATAATGAGCGGTTATTATGCTTATTATGCATAATGTTAGTGAGGTGCTTGCTAATTGTTCCAGGCTAGTCTGAAGAAGCAGAGTGGGGGAGCCACAGGGGAGGGCTGCTCTGTGAGGCGGAAGCTTGGAAACTTGAAGCTTGAAGCTTGAGTCTGAGGGGATGCTACACCTAGAAGGTGGTGCCTAGTCCAACCATGCGTTTTGCACATCTGAATGGTTGCCCTGGGAGATTAAAAGATTTCTCAGGCATGCATGAAATAATAAAGGCAGGACTATGAAGATGTTTTTGATGACAGAATAACATAACATGATGTAAAGTTCAAAAAAGTACATTTTATATGATACTGCCCCTTTAAGCTAAAATGTTTTCTTCATTTGTTTTATGTTTGTAAAGGGGTGAATGTATGTTACTATAGAACTAAACTTGCCTTGCATATCTTACATCAGCTGCACTTACTGTATCCGTATACCTATGAAAAAATTGGACACTTGGCAGGGACAGCATCATGCTGTGGGGATGATTTACTTTAGCAGGAACAGAGAATTTGGTAGGAGTTAATGAGAAAATGATAGAGCCAAATTCAGAATAGGAAAACCTGAGAAACTGAGGGCAGAGGTTCATCAGGTACCCCAGGGTCTGCAAACTGTGGTTCCAGATATCCTCCATTGGTACTTCAGTATGAAATGAACTAACCCTATGAAAAACCTGTTCACCTGTAGTGACGCTGCACCAAGAACCACTGAAGGATTTCACACAAAAACCTATGAAGAAGACACTGAGTGCAACTTCATTCTTCACAAAATGCTAACAAAAATGGAGTGGCATGAGACCCAGTGCAGAACTGCAGCTGCTGGCAAGTAGGGATGGGTACTTGAATTGATGCGGTACTAACATCCAGTACCTGGGAATCGGTGTCGGTACTCGACGGTACCAATTTACTTTTGTCTGTGTTGTTTTTTTGATAATAAACCATTTTTTTGTCAATTATTTGAATTTTTCTCTTAGACCACAACCCACTTGTTGTTGTTGTTATTATTATTATTATTATAGCCACAGTTCTGATTACAGATGCTCTCTGAGTGCCAGCTGGAGACATCCTCCTTTTGTTTTTTTCCCACCAGGGGCTCTTTTGTGGGCTCTAGTGTCCCTTATTTGAAAGTAGGCTGACAGGAAGGGGGGAGGAGAAGGGGGAAGACATGTGGCAAACGTCAGCCGGGTCCGGGAATCGAACCCGCGACCGCCACGTCGAGGACTGAAGGCCTCCAAATGTGGGTCGTGCTATCCCCTACGCCACCACAGCACGCCCAACATTCTCCTTTTTTAATATTTATTTGTAAGTACATAGAAATATGTCAAGACAATGTCCAACTCCTTGTATTGTAACATAACAAATGTTTGACAAATTTCTTTAAAGTGTAAACTCTTCAGAGCTTACACTCTTCTAGAGATGGACAATGGAGTGTTTTGTTATTGCACAAATTAAAAGCCAGCTTCATGTACTCCTATTTATCATCTCTCCTCACTTGCATCATAAATGTCTCTGTCGCCATTTCCAAATGTATTAAGCATTTGTTGGTGCATGTTTCTGGCTACAGATGAAGAGTTGCTGACAGATGCAGGCATGGTAATGGAGGCTAATGCAGGAGTTGTAGGTCTGAGGCTGTCAAAAATTGTGTACTCGTCGGCCATAAGAAGAATCTTGTGCTTAACCAGGTTCTTTCTCAAACTAGACATGTTTCAACCGCTGGCCTTGTACTTCACATCGCAAATATTGCAGCGAACATAATTTGCATCTCATTTTGAAAAACGGAGCCATACCTTTGAGTGTTTTCTACCAGCTATGCTTACTTTGTTTCATGAACTAAAAAAAGCTCTCACTTTTTGTTGCCAAAATAAAATTGTCTTCATGTAGAGTTTTCAATGAGATTAATAATGAGTTCATAACTGATTATTTTTCTTTTTCTTTTTCAGGGTAAAAATGATAAAGGAAATTACTCACTCTGCAATAATAGTTATGCAGCCTAATTGTTTATGCATGCAAACCAAAAACTGATAGGATTGCTCAAATTATTGCTTTTGCTGCTAAAATTATAAGACACCAGTAGTTATGGTGAATGTTGGCTGTTTGCTCGGTTTTAACAGATTATGTTACAAGAGATCAGCAAGAGATTTACAGACAAAAATGCCTGTGAATAGCTGTTCAATCTTTGTCACTTACAATGTTATAATAGCTAGTAAAAAATATTAGCTTAAAATTTAAAATTATGGTTGTTATGGTTTGCCTAGAGATGGCCAACTGCTTCCCAAAAGTAGGTGGGAAGTAGTTTTATCATTGAGAAACAGCCAGGATCCTAACCCTAGGACGTAACGCCAGGACGGACTTTATTCCTAAATATGAAACTAATCTTAACTCCTATTTAACTAAGAGAAATAGGAGAAAACTAAGATCAGCACAAAAGACAGTCTGCTCATAGCAGCAACATTGCTTAGGTAACCAATCAGCATCTGTCCATTTTCTGGGTCTAGCAGTCAAGGAGAGGTTCCTGCATTTACATTTTGATAAACAGACCCTTCGGTCAACCGTTGTAATATACTTTATTACAAAACAAATAATACGTGGAACAGTGTTTCTACTTTACTTACTGAGCAGCAAGTTGTTCAGGTAAAAAGAAAGATAAATTAAATGACTTGGTTTCAAAGAGCTGTTTTTACCCACAGTAATAATAATAATAATTTTTAAAAAGACATAACATTGTGGAATGTTATAGTATGTTTTTAGACCCAAATACAAAGAGAGTGAGGCAGCAGTATAGGTACTGTAGTATTTACTGTACTTATTAAAGAAAAAAAATAATTATTTCTTCTTTTAGGTTTTAAAACAAATAAAAATGGAAAAAGCTTGCAAAAAAGAGGATGGATTCATTTTATTATACGGGATGTTTTTCCGCAGAAAAGGATGGAAAAAAACATACACAAGAAGGAAAAATATCGTGTGCAAATGTTAAATCTGCATGATACTGTGACATACATTCTATCTAACTAAAATATTGAATTAACATTAACAGCCGTTTGGATTGGAACTTCCCTCTTTTCACTGACGGTCAGTTGGTTACAGTACAGAATTTCTGGTAATCTTCTTGACATCGAACTGATGCCCATACATATGTCATGGGCAAACGGTAGCCATTGGGTAACGTTTAAAATGTCAACACAGTCCATGTCTCCAGAAAGCAGTTTTTTTTTGTTTTTTTTTACCAAGCTAGTTCAGTACTTCCATTGAGGAAGCTGAGCCTGGGGACTCTGGGTTGGGCTCTCCAATCTTTGGGGTCGAGGTTGCCGAGGTGGTTAAAAAGCTCCTCGATGGCAGGGCCCCGGGGGTGGATGAGATCCGCCAGGAGTTCCTTAAGGCTCAGGATGTTGCAGGGTTGTGTTGGGTGATGTGACTCTGCAATATCGCATGGACATCGGGGGCAGTTCCCCTGGATTGGCAGACTGGGTTGGTGGTCCCCCTGTTCAAAAAGGGCGACCAGAGGGTGTGCTCCAATTACAGGGGGTCACACTCTTAAGCCTCCCTGGCAAGGTCTATTCGGGGGTTCTGGAGAGGAGGGTCTGTCAGATTGTCGAACCTCGGATTCAGGAAGAGCAGTGTGGTTTTCATCCTAGTTGTGGAACACTGGACCAGCTCTACACCCTCAGCAGGGTCCTGGAGGGTGCATGGGAGTTCGCCCAACCAGTCTACATGTGTTTTGTGGACTTGGAGAAGGCGTTCGACCGTGTCCTTCGGGGAGCGCTGTGGAGGGTTCTCCGGGAGTATGGATACGGGCTGTCAGGTCCCTGTATGACCGGTGTCAGAGTCTGGTCCACAGTGCCGGCAGTAAGTCGGGCTCGTTTCCGGTGAGAGTTGGACTCTGTCAGGGCTGCCCTTTGTCACCAATTCTGTTCATTACTTTTATGGACAGAATTTCTAGACCAGCCAAGGTGTTGAGGGGATCCGTTTTGGTGGCCTTAGGATTGCATTTCTGCTTTTTGCGGATGATGTGTTCCTTTTGGCTTCATCAGGTCGTGATCTGCAGCTCTCGCTGGAGCGGTTCGCAGCCGAGTGTGAAGCGGCCAGGATGGCGACCAGTGCCTCCAAATCCGAGGCCATGGTCTTGAGCCGGAAAACTGTAGAGTGCCTTCTCTGGGTCAGGGGGGGTGTCCTGCCCCAAGTGGAGGAGTTCAAGTATCTCGGGATCTTGTTCACGAATGGCTCTCCACATATTCTGCGATGCATCTAGATAGTCTTATAATAGTATAAGACTATCTAGATGCATCGCAGAATATTTCTACCTTCTCTGTAAAGAGAAGGTAGAAATGTGGAAACAGCTTTTGTTATGGTGATATTCAGAGTAACCCCCAAGCAGCAACAAAGCATTCCAAAGCACTCTGCTGCTCTCACATCAGTTGTGCAGATAAAAGGATAAACATTTTTAATTGATGTTGATCAGTATCTCGAATTACCACAAAAATGAAAAAAAAAAAAAAAAACTTTTAAAATTTAAATTGTAATGGATACTGTAAAACGCATAATAGACAGACTGAAATAAATAAATACTAAATAAATCATTCTCACCATGAAATAGCTGCAGTTAAGATACAACTAGCAAGAAAAAATGCTTAATTAAGTAAAACTGGAGACATGAAATAAATGATAAATTGGGGTACAGCACAGTAAGCTAATGCTTCACAATAGCAAGAAAATCTATTTTCATAAAGCTACCATAGAAACTCTTCTGAAACACTGAGAATGAACTACGTTCAATCCTGGAACTGGAGCTGCGTGACCCATGTTACGTCTGCATTCTGATCTTTTTATGGAACTCTATCGGAGTGCCCAAACTCACCTCATACAGTACTGTTGGGAATGAGCTGCATAGAGTATAGATGCTCCGAAAATATATCTTAAATGTATTCCATATCTTGTGTCAAGTATAAACCAAGTTTTATTGTTCTGCCTGTAGAACAACAGGCCTTCCAAGAGTCCAGGGAACTCTTACCAAGAGTTCACCAAGTTTTACCAAATAAATTTTTTGGGAAAAAACATTCCAGAATTTACAACATATCATAAACATATTTACAACATATTGTAAATTCTGTTGTGTGAAGGTAACTGGGAATTCTTCTGCTTCTACCCATGCTGGGTTGCTGGAATTGTGTAGCAGAAAAGAGAAAAATATTCAACAGTGGCATGGCATACACCTTGTTATAGCCCTTCTTAGCTCACGTAATTTTAAGTATAAACATAAAATTCAATGTTTTGTATCTAATGAACCTACGTTTGTGAGTGAACAAATTTAAATTGGTCTTTTTCGTTTGAACAGTCTTCCATCGTTTTTCAGTTTGTGAATTTCTCTGTTTTCCTCAGACTCACGTTGGTTTCATTATCTATAAAACTCCCTCTTTAAATAAATCTGAAATATCATTTTAATGTTTTTTATTTGATCTGATTCATGTGTTCTGTTTTGTCTGTGTTTGAATTCTAGGATTCTACAGCTGTGAAGATGACACCATGACCTTAGGAGGGACATATGGACCTCCAGCACCATATTTCTCATGATGATGCACACTTACTTTGGGAAGGAAGGCTTCGCTCCACTGTACTCCTTCCAGAACTGTGGGACATTAACACACTTCACCACTGCGTCATGGGGGTTCTAACCCATCAGAGACGGTGCTAATGGAGGACGTCTCCATGGCTAACACGTCCCTGGGCTCTGGGTCTGCGCCGCAGCCAGTCGCCCCGACGGAGAAGTCCTTAGCAATGGCCCCAGGCCTCGGCCTACCTCTGCAGGTCTTCTTCAGCCTTGTCATGGCAACCATCCTACTGGTGGCCCTTGCAGGAAATGTGGTGGTGTGCCTGATGGTGTACCAGAGATCTGCCATGCGCTCTGCCATCAACATCCTCCTGGCCAACCTGGCGTTTGCAGACATGATGCTGGCCATCTTCAACATGCCGTTCGCTTTAGTCACTGTTATGACCACTACATGGATCTTTGGGAACACTTTCTGCCGGGTGTCTGCCATGCTCTTCTGGTTGTTTGTGATTGAAGGTGGCGCTATTTTGCTTATAATAAGCATTGACAGATTTCTGATTATTGTCCAGAAACAAGACAAGCTCAGCCCACAGAGAGCCAAGCTGCTCATTGTGATCACCTGGGTGCTCTCTTCGGTTTTCTCCTCTCCTCTGGCTGTAGGTTCCCCTCGCCTGCAAATCCCCCCCAGAGCCCCTCAGTGTGTTTTTGGTTACAGCACTGACCCAGGATACCATGCTTACGTCTTGATCCTCATGCTAGTTTTCTTCTTCATACCTTTTCTGGTCATGTTGTACACATTCATGGGGATCCTGAACACCATCCGCCACAACGCCATTCGCATCCACAGCCACCCAGACAGCATGTGTCTGAGCCAGGCCAGCAAGCTGGGCCTGCTGAGCCTCCAGAAGCCCTTCCAAATGAACATAGACATGCGCTTCAAGACCCGTGCCTTCACCACCATCCTCATCCTCTTCTCTGTATTTACAGTGTGTTGGGCGCCCTTTACTACCTACAGTCTGGTGACTACCTTCAGTTTTGGCTTTTACCACAAAGACAGCTTTTTCCAAATCAGCACATGGCTCCTGTGGTTGTGCTACCTCAAGTCTGCCCTGAACCCTCTCATCTACTACTGGAGGATCAAAAAGTTCCGAGATGCCTGCCTCGATCTCATGCCCAAATACTTCAAGTTTCTTCCTCAGCTGCCGGGCAACACCAAGAGACGCATCCAGCCCAGTGCTGTGTATGTATGTGGAGAGCATCGCTCTGTGGTTTAAAGGGAAAATCCACTCTTATAATATTGTTAGAAACCCCACTTTTAATACATGTAACTTGCATTTGAGGTTGCTTGGTATTTTATTTCTCTCAGTAGAATCTCACGCTGAAAGTAGCACTGCTTTGAAAAGCCAGGGGGCCTGAGTTGGTATAAGTAGCTGCTGAAAGGACAGACTCCTAGATACCTAGAAGATCTGTTTGGAGTGTTCTCATGTGCAGTGTGATATAAGAACACTGCAAATACCCAGGGGTTTAATCTAGGGATGCACGCATATTTGATATTAATACTGCTATTATGGGTGTTAACTGATACTTGGAGATATTTTATATATTATATGTATTTCTGTACACTTTTGACACTGTGTAAAAGCAACCTCACAACCTATATTGCTTTTCTACTTTAAACTCTCCATAATCTTTTGCTACAAGTAAATACCACAGCTATTACCACAGCTATACCCCTCTTGAAACACATTCACCAACAGCAACACAATGGAAGGAAACGTTTGTCGTTTAAATTTTTCAGCATTTCTGTTTTTTTTCTAGAAAACATGAATTTCTCTCAAATTTTTTCTCAAACATTTTTGACATTTTGATTTTGGTAGTGTGTGCTACCTGAACCTAAAGCCCCAACCTAAACCTAAAATGGGGATGGTGGTAGGAGTTTACCCATTCAAGTCCCTCTCTGTCCACTTCTGTCCACGAGTTCTTAGCTGAGATATTTCACCCGCATTGCTTGCTGATGGTGTTCAGTGGTACATGGCAGCCTCTGTAAGTGTGCCCAAGGGCCATTACCACTGTGTGAAAGGGTGAATGTCTGAATGTAGTGTGAAGTGTTTTGGTGTCCACTATACAGGTCATTTACCAAAGCCCCCACTATACTGTGCTTCTAACAGTCACCACCATCCAAAAAGGAAACAAGAAAGTTTGTTTCCTTTTTGAAACAAGCTTTTCATTCTCAACAACTGCAGTTTTCAGTGACTCATCAGTTGCAGCTTGCAATTAATCCTGTCACATCAGAACCTGCTGTTTACAGGCTGTATGTACAGATGGATGCAGTTGCAGAACGTTATCAGACATAAGTCAACTCATCACAACTGTGATGTCATCATTGGCAACCAGTTTGTTTCTTGGTGACTGAGCAGGAAGAAGTTATATTCAGACCCAAACATGTCCTTTGAGATTCAAATTTCTGATCTTAAATTTTGATCTTCAGTGGTCATAACCAGGCACTGGTCCTAAACTGTGCCTGGTTATGGCCTTAACATTGTATAGCAGATGTTAAGGTTCTACTACCATGTTTTCAGAAATATCCTGCCTTCCATCTTTATGCATGATTTCTAATTACATTTACATCTCCCATTGAAGTTGTTATCTCCCCCAGCCTTAAATCTTGAAGCTCACTGTATTGGTGAAAATGGAAGTGTGGTTGCATTTTGAGTCTGAATATGCATTTAAAATTATTCCCAGCTTGAATAATCGAACAACCATTAAAATCATCTTAAATCAAAGACACTCCCACCGTCAGAGGCTGCTTTTGTATTAGAAAGGTTTTATTTTAGTAAGTGAAATTGAGTCCATGTACAGGTTTCAGGTCTATTATACGTTTGTACCAAAGTTGCATTGAAACGTAAGAAGCTATGAGAGACTTTGGCCAAAATTAAGCAACAATATGTTCACAGCCACAGGAATTGTGGTATCTTCTCTCTTAAACAAATTTACACTGCTGGAATTAGACAAAAGTAGAATAAAACCTTGTACTGTTGTTATAAACAATAATTTTACTATTTGAGTATTGTATTCATTATTCTGTCAATTAAGTGAGTAATTAAATAAAAATTTTTATCAAATAAACTACTGGCACATACTGGCCAAAATCGGCTAAAATTTATGTATTTGTGCTACAGGAAAGCAATTACTTTCCTGTAGCTTAAAAACTTATAACAGCTGACTAACTTTGACAAAAATTCTGGCAAAATCTTAAATTATATTCAGCTTAATAATAAAGCAGCAGGCTCACAAAGGCACTTATAAAAAATGTCTATCATCTTCAGTCAATTTAATTGGTGAAGTCTCAACCACTTCTAGCTTTTGTGTCCAAGTGCACGATGGGATTTGGCACCTTTCGTTACACACAGAAACATGTATGTCGCCATCCATTTGTTGTATCCATGGAAGTAAATCTATTTTCTGGTTTGTCCGTAAAGCTACGCTCACACTAAGCATCAGCTACAGGAGCCTGCTGAGTTCTGTCTATCTGCATCAGTCTTTGCTCCACCCATATTCATACACCCACTGTGCACCGAACCAGCAACTAGGCAAAAGAACTGCTGTCATACTCCATGCCAGTCATTTTCAGGATGCTCTTTGGTGTCCCGAAAAACGCTAAAAGCTGGACTTTATCATCAATCAATGAAATCCCCTTGGATTCCTTGGAAAAACTTGAAAATTGGAAGTTTTGCTTCTAGCATAACCCGAACAAGTCAAAGCTGGAAGTGAGAACATTACGCAACAAAAATAATCACCTGTCTGTAACACGCTGCGCTACATAGTAAAACATAACTTAACAAAGCTTTGAGGCAGGTAATGTGACTCAAGGAATTTTAATAATCATGGTACTGAAAATATTGGAGTACCTCAAATGATTCGTGAGATTTTTGATCACTTTCTTCTCCACATCTCAGCTTTTCTGGAGACGAGCATTTAAAGAAGTTGATTTTTACGAAAAGCAAATGAAAAGACTTTACTGAACCAGGATTGCACTGAATGACTTGTACTCTGTGAGAGTTATGTTTGGAAAGTAAAGGAGAGGCTGACTTTTTTATTGACCCTGTCTGTTTCCTAACACTGAAAATGAGGCGATGGTGGGGAAACAGCATGTACAATAGTGTGGATTTCTTTTTTTCTTTTTTTTTTTTTTTTGAAGCATGCAAATGAACAGCTGAAGTGCCACAGCCCATTTCAAATGTATATTTGTATTTTTAATGTTTTCATTGTGCCTATGAATTAGTCTGTTGCCAGTCAGAATGCTGCTATTATCTGGTGAAAATGTGCAATTTTGGTGTACTGTACTGTTGAATGTAATAAAGACCTAGACATTTCTTACATTGGTAAACGGTCTTCAGTGGCTTTTTGCTTGATTTTCCATGTGTCTGGGCAGTCTAGGCATCTGAATTTTTTAATGAAGTAATCGAGATTGTTGAACTACTTTTATATCTTCAACTACTTTCTTTTGTATTTTTCATATCATAATGACTTGCAGATAGTCTAAAAATAAAGCAAACTTTAAAAAAAAGGCGATGTTCCCCAGTCAGGACAGCTCCGGTCTAAATGAGAGCAGACCCGCAGTGGAAGAATGAGAAGCAATGTGTTCCGGTTTGATGCAGCATTTAACTTTACATTTGTATTCAAATTTGATACGGATTGTTAGGTGGCTGTACGACTGGTGTTAGAGTGTTGATACCGGTGAAAGTTGGACTCCAAAAAAAGCTGCCCTTTGTCACTTTTTTTGTGGGCTCTAGTGTCCCTTATATGACAGTAGGCTGACAGGAAAGGGGGAAAGACATGCGGCAAATGTCAGTCCGGTCCGGGAATCGAACCCGCGACAGTCGCGTCGAGGACTCAAGGCCTCCGAATGTGGGTTGCGCTATCCCCTACACCACCACAGTGTAGGGGATAGCGCCCTAAGTGGCTGCTTTTTCCTAGACACAAAGTACAACCACACAGATAAAGTACAGCTAGTCAGAACTTGGGAAAATTAAAAACAGACCTGAATTCACTGAATTGCAAGTGCCAACATTGTTTCTTTCAGCTTCCCAAGGTACATTGTCTTTCAAATATTTAAGATGTGTTTTAGAAAATCTTCACAAACTGACTAATTTCATCCATCCATCCATCCATCCATCCATCCATCTTCTGCCACTTATCCGGGGTTGGGTCACAGGGGTAGCAGCTTCAGAAGGGAGATCCAGACTTCCCTCTCCCCAGCCACTTCTTCCAGCTCCTCCGGAGGAATCCCAAGGCGTTCCCAGGCCAGCCGAGAGACATAGTCCCTCCAGTGTGTCCTGGGTCTTCCCCGGGGCCTCCTCCTGGTGGGACGTGCCCGGAACACCTGACCAGATGCCCGAGCCACTTCAACTGGCCCCTCTCGACGTGAAGGAGCAGCGGCTCTACTCTGAGTCCCTCCCGGATAACTGAGCTTCTCACCCTATCTCTAAGGGAGAGCCCAGACACCCTATGGAGAAAACCCATTTTGACCGCTTGTATATGCGATCTCATTCCTTCGGTCATGACCCAAAGCATGGGTGCAGTGCAATAAAGATACATACTCATTTTACATTGCCAAGCTGAACTGGGGAGGGTAAATTACTGCCACATCCCAGCTTCTAAATTTAAGCTATTTAAATTAAACAACTAAAATTGAAGTCTTCCTTAATAGAGGAAGAGTTCAGATAAGCTGCTGCCCGGTTAAAAGTGAACATGTTCACGAAGAGGCAGGAGGGCAGGTCTGAGTGAGTGGGGAAAGCTAACACTAAGCCAGCAGGTAGTCAGACAAGCTCTGGGATAACGCAGGAATAATGACGGCCGTGGAATTAATAATGAGCACGTTCTGGGCGTGCTGTGGTGGTGTAGGGGATAGCGCGACCCACATTTGGAGGCTTTGAGTCCTCGACGTGGCGGTCGCGTGTTTGATTCCCGGACCCGGCCGACGTTTGCCGCATGTCTTCCCTCCTCTCCTTCCCCCTTTCCTGTCAGCCTACTTTCAAATAAGGGACTCTAGAGCCCACAAAAAAAAACCCTCTGGAGGGAAAATAATAATAATAATAATAATAATGATGAGCATGTTCTGAGATGTTTTTAGTAAAAGTAAGAATAATTGTGAATTTCAATAGAAAACGTAATAATTAAGGGGAAACAAATGGAACAGTTATTAAAACCATTTAAAAATTGTTTTAAAAAGTCACTAGACACATCTTAACTTAATACTATCTGGGGGAATTGTAGCCAAAATGTCAAAATGTTCAACATAGAAAATGATTGCAAAAAGTTTAAGGTTGTGTAGTTAAAGTTTTTCTGTTAGTAATTACTTCAAGTGAACTTACTGCTTTACACCTCTGTTAAGGTGTCCATGCTTTGTTATGTTAAATTAGTTAAATTATAATACATAATTTATCATAATTATAATATATAGTGACAATAAGCTTTTAGTAAACTTATCGTCACTAAATCGGTTTTCATAGAAGAATACATTTTATTTTATATAATTTGCTTGGACAGGTGGGGTTTGTAATCTTCAAAAGAAAAAATCAGTGGCTGGTGAAATGTTTGAGTAGCCGGCAAAAAATTTCTCTTCCAGTCACTGTGGTTGGTGGAGAAAATTTTTGATTTCCATCCTTGGTTATATCGCAGAAGAGTGAAGAGGAGGCCCACATGTAGCAATCCAGGGTCCACCTTGGATGGAAGGAAGGATCACTCTTCCTTCCATCTGTCGAGGAGGAAGGAGACTTCGGACCTCAACACTTCACGGTGCAGGAGTTTGACATTACCTGCACTATCCTGCACACAGTCTGTTCAGTCACCAGGCTGAGAAAGCTTCAGCCGAACTCCAGAGTCCTGAACTCAAGCTGCACTTAATTCAGCTACAACTTAATTTTAAAAAAAATTATTGATTTATTTACACATGGTATATTGGACGTGTGTAGTATAGAGTGCACCATTATTTATTATTTAGACTTGTTAATCTTGAACCTGAGTTTGAATTTCACACCACAAGCAACCATTGTGTATGTTCAAATCATATCAAAATGGTATGACAATAAAACTCTTTGAATCTTTGAATACATTTTTATATTGATATGTCTACAATTCCCCCCACATATACAAAAATGATGGATATTCCTGTAATATTTGACTATAATTTCCAGTTTCTCTTCAAAGGAATGAGAGCAAGCCAAGAAATTATAGGGAACAGAAAAGCTGAGCAAAATGGTTTTATATAGAACAATGTTTTCTATGTTAGGAAATGTATCAGGAAGAAAAAGCTTCAGATGTTAATTCGGTGTAATGTAGTTAAATTTTGTGATAACAGGCAAAGCAGTTTTGCCAACACAAAGCCCAGCTTCCTATGTGACCGCAGCATGTTTAGTGTGGAGGCAGACACGCCGCATCCATGTAGGAGGAGGAGGCAGTAATGAGCAGGGCTTTGCATCTGTGAGGTCATCATACAAAGGAGCACATGCTCAAAATTGCCATGGAAACAAGTTTTTTTCTGTCAGAGGCCAGTTTCTCTTCTTTTACCCGTCTCTTATGGTTTCTTCTTTGACACCCAGTGAAAAATGTCTGAGGAATTTCAATTTAAAAAGGATGAGTGGTTCAAAAACAGAGCCACCTACTCTCAGAAGATGATTCAAGTATAAAATAAATCTGCAAATAATCTCCACTTCTCATATGTGTTTATATTATTCTGTTGGTTGTTTTTTGTTTGTTTCTCTAGGAATGCTGATTCAGAGATGAGCAACACACTCTGATCCTCCAGGATTAAATGAGAAAAACTACTTAGCACTTGTAAGTTAACAGAGCAAAGTGGCAGCATGGCTATGGATAATGTGAAAGGAATAAAGGAATGTAAAAGTCTTTTTGCCCTCCAATCTCCAGTCTAATCTGTGTAAATAGATTAGACTCAAAAAGACCACACCACATAATTCTCTGTAGGTGGGGTGGTCTTATGATTAATAAAATAATAAAAATAGATTTAGTTTATTTATTTATTCGTTGTTCACAACTCTTTGTGAGTTCACAACAAATAGCTTCTTGGGGCACTTTACAAAAAATTATTTCAATTCAATCACACAAACATTCCAATTGATCCGAACTATAAAACATCATTTAAAATTGGTTTAAAAAGTTTCTACCTAAGGAGTCAAAGATTTGCAGTACTCAAGTACTCAATGTTCTCCAGGACCAGAACATTGTACTTGTAAGCATCAATGGTACAGGATTTAGGTTTAAATAACATTGCAATAGCATTCTTTTGCTTTGTTTTTATTGAGACGTGCGCACTGCAGAAAAGAAACAACCCACAAAGTGCTGTCTTATATTAGCAGCAAAATAAACAGAAAAATAACACAAAAGAATGAATGTTCTGTTCTTTGTGTGGGAAATAATTGAGTATTTTTCCTGAAACATAAAGTGGTGGTGTTGTCAGTAGCTATGGCAACAAATCTGTGTGTAGTTCAGCCGACACAGGGGGGGAGAAAGAAGTCGATTTGAGTTGTACTTTTCCCTTTGCTGTGGAGCATAACACTAAATTAATAATACCCAGGTTTCCAAGTGTCATTGAGTGAACGAGATTGTTCTACGGTGGCAGTGGGGCTTTGGATGGCATGTGAAATAGTCGTTTTGCCGTTGTGCACATGCGTGAAATTTCTGTATGTAAACAAAAACATACAAATCTGCATTAAACTGATTACAGATTTACACACCTACTAATGCTGTGTAAATCTATTAATGGTGAAGCATTAACAGTCAATCCCTAACCAGCTAAGAACCTCACCGCACGTCACAGAACGGGGACCAAAGCCTCAAAGAGTTGCTTCAACAGTGTTTTGAACGGAACTTAATTTTCCCTACCCAAGCAGATCTATCTCAACCCTGCTCCAACTTGAACACTACTAAAGTAGTCGACGTTTTCTTTAATTGTTGTAATCGGAAGGAAACTTGAGGCAGGAATCGGACACACACGGCGGTTGCGATCGCGGTTCAGACCGTTTATTCGGACCACCCGACAGCGCAGCGGCTTCGCCTTCAGAATTCACAGCAAATACTGCGTGTCAACATAAAAAGAAGAAAAAGACAAAACGATACAAAACTAACTATTTGGACATTAAAAGTAACATTTGGCTACATTGAGGAGCTGGCGGTCAGTATTGCTTACCTTCAGAATTCACAGCAAATACTGACCGTTGTACTGCCAGCGCACCGTAACGGACGCCAAGTACGGCGTTCTTTAACGGACACACTTTACCAACTTCCACAACTCAAAGAACAATCTAACATTTTGGTGTCACACACAATCGATTTCACTCAAACATCCCGATTCCAGAAGAAAATCCATAAAACCCCCAACATACCATACATGAATTTAGAGTAAACAAACACGGATGACGATGTAGGTAATTTGTGGACTCATTTTAAGCTAGCAAGAGTCATGTCACGTTAATGATGGATAGCTGAAAAGTTACCGGGTTTATCAACTGCGGAACTAGTTTCGCTTCTGTTCCTTTCCTTATCATTTCTGTTTATATTTCTCGTACAAAATGAAGAATAAACATTCATGCTGTTTCCACATATAATCTCCGATGTCCGCCGGACTCTCTTCGCGCCATTTCAGCTGTTTGGGAATCCCCTCCGTGCTTAAATCACCGCGCTTTCTGATTGGCTACCTGTCACATTCAATAGGCTGCGTTCCTGCTCCCAGTCAGGGAAAAACCCCACACGCTGCTGTAGTCGGTCCGAGATCCAACACGTTGAATAAGCCCAATTTTAGATCGGAACGACAATCGTAGAACTCGGAAGGTTCTAAGATTGTCATATGGGGAAAATCGGGGCAAAAAATGTAAAATTGTGCCATATGAGCTAAGCCATATGCAGAAGCCCGTCTCACCCAGCCGCAGAAAAACTGTCAAGTCTTGACCGGTCTGCCACGATAAAAAGGTTGGGGACCTATATAATAATGGCAGGCCAGCTTTAGTAGTCATTTAGAGCTGGCCTGGCGGGCCACCTACACACTGCGGGCCAAATTTGGCCCATGGGCCACCTACGATCTGCAGTGTGTAGTTGTGCAGCTGTTCAGTCTCTGCTCCTAATGCATGCTTTTTGTAATGTCACAGCAATTCCTCTGGTTTGGCTCAGCATGCTGAGAAATGATTCACTGAGGGGAAATGAACTGATCACATGTGGAAATAAGAAGCAGTTTTATTATGAAAATCAGAACTTCACCGAGGACTTCCATGCTAATGTTGTTTACTAGACTCATCCGACAGAGGAATTTCACTTCATGATTTGAAATGATTCCCACATTTATAAGTCATGACATGCAGGATTACTGTACTCCATATTGAAGCAGGAGCAGCAAGGAGGATGTTTTATTTTCTTCAGTCCTCGTTGACAGATGTCTTCCTCTGGGATAGCACCAGCTGCTTCACCTGGGGTGTTAGGGTAAGCAACTGTGCGCGGACCTTCCTGGTTTCCTCTTCCTCCTCATCATCACCATCTTCCTCGTCCTGCTTTCTGCTCTGGTTCTGACACACCAGCTGCTTCACCACCAGGCCCTGGTAGGCAGACAGCAGCTGCTGCTGCTCCTGGAAACAAACACACATCAGCTGCTGGGTATTTGTGGATCTGCAGTGACCTGTGCCGGACGTACCGGTGGGATGCGGCCCGTCAGTATGCCGATAACCTGTGGAACGCAGCGGCCCGGCGCATGCAGCATGCAGTGGGTGGAGGCCTGGAACAGCAGCACACTGGTCAGGTGCAGCACAAGCGCTGGGTCCTCCGCCTCCTTCAGTTGCTCCGTCAGGGCCTGGCGGTGCTGGAACTGAGCCTGTCTACATGCAGCACATTAATACACATTAATAAAAATTTATACATTAATAATATTTGTGAAAACATCCAGATACAGTTCAGATCCCAGTGCTCCTATTACCTTTCTTTCTTCTTGTCTCCTTTCTTGAGCATGAAGCCGCAGACCTCTGCAGAGGCTTCCAAGTTACTCAGAAATTCTTCCATTGTCTGGAATAAACAGGAATAGATTTCAGAGTACAGGACATCAGTTTTCAGAATCAGAATCAAAAGAAACAAGAGGCCTGTCTCCAGCAGCTATTGGGCTGGAGACAGGCCTCCAGCCCAATAGCTGGGGTTCACTTTGATGTGTGGCAGAAGGGAAACACCTAAAACATGCAGGGTAGGGGGACATGAAGACCAGAATTGAGAAACACTGCCCTGGTAGTAGTAATGACCTTTTCAGCAAGTCAATGTTCTTCTTGCAGGGGTGAGCAACTCCAGGGCTCAAGGGCCATCTCCTGAAACTTTTAGATGTCTCTCTACTTCAGCACACCTGAGTCAAATAATGAGGTAATTCATTATGCAGTCAAGGCACTTAGAGGTGATTCAGCTATTGGATTCAAGTGTGTTGGACCAGGGAGACATCTTAAGAGTTGCAGGATACCGGCCCTCGACGATCAGGACTGTCCACCCCTAATGAGCCATCATTTGATCCAGGTGTGTAAAACCAGAGAGAGAACTAAACCATGCAGGATGCCGGCCCTTGAGGACTAACTTTGGGTAACACTGACCTATGTTTTCTTCAGGAGTCCCACCTTCCAGTTCACAGCTCACCTTGCCATTGAGGCAGTTGTGCAGCTTCATGAGAGGACCTCTGGTCTCTTCTGACAATTTGCCCAGAATCTTCACTCTGACCTGAAGCAACACAGGACAGTGTGTCATCAGACCCATCAAAACCATGGCTGGTTTCAGTGGGAATCTCAGAAGCAGACCTCGGTGGTGATGGTGCTGGGGTTGTCGACAGACATCATCAGGTCAGCAGCCAGGAAGTTCACCAGAATGTTGGTCACATGAGTGCACAGGGTCTTCAGGATGTGTTTGGTGATCTGGATCTGAGTTTCATCTGTACCAAGCAGATTCAGAACTGGAAACTGATGCTGACTCCACAAAGCTTCTATTTTCTAGATATTTGAAACACTTATTCTAAACAGAACTTCGACCTTTAAAATAATCATCTTATCAAATCAGGAATGAACATGGTACTAATTCAGCAGAGAAAAAGGCTAGTTCACCTGTTTTTTTAGAATCTGAACCAACCAACAAATTATCAGAATTTAAGGCAACTTTGGAAAAGTTACTATTTGCCATTTGTTATTTTAAATATTTAATGCTAAGTTTGTTGTCTGAATTACTTTTGATCACGAACAGTTAAAAACCACAGGACAAGTTTAAAACCATGATTTAAGGTAGGCTAGTGGTCAAAAAGCAGAAACAATATTTTGGCTGTTTGCAAAGGTGTAATTTTCTCAAAAGAAATTCAAGCACCAGAATACTGATTGCTAAAAATATTTAAGTGAATTTATGAGATACCAAATCTAATGGACCTATTAAGCATATAATTTTGTTTTAGAAACTTTCTTTTTAATCCATTAGAAAAGGAAAACTTCTATTCATATTTATTTTTTTCAATTGTTAGTCCTAATAATGTAATATATATATACATATACAGTACAGTATATATATATATATATATATATATATCCACATTATCGTGGTGGAGGGGTTTGAGTGCCCCAATGATGCTAGGAGCTATGCTGTCAGGGGCTTCATGCCCCTGGTAGGGTCACCCAAGGCAGACAAGTCCTAGGTGAGGGACCAGACGCAAAGACCCCGATCACGAACGGCAACATTAGACTTCGTGTTCCCTCGCCCGGACGCTGGTCACCTGGGCCCCACTCTGGAGCCTGGCCTGGAGGGGTGGCACAATGGTGAGCGCCTGGTGGCTGGGCTTTTTCCCATGGAGCCCGGCTGGGCTCAGCCCAAAGAGGAAACGTGGGTCCCCCTTCCCATGGGCCCACCATCCGTGAGAGGGGCAAAAGGGGTCGGGTGCAGCGTGTGATCCCCCGAGGGAGGGGGACCCTGGCGGTCCGATCCTCGGTTGCAGAAGCTGGCTCTTGGGACATGGAAGGTCACCTCTCTGGTGGGGAAGGAGCCGGAGCTAGTGTGTGAGTTTGAGAGGTTCCGGGTAGAAATAGTCGGTTCGCCTCGACACATGGCTCTGGTTCTGGAACCAGTCTCCTTGAGAGGGGCTGGACATACTTCTACTCTGCAGTTCCCACGTGAGAGGCGTTGGGCAGGAGTGGGCCTACTTGTTGCTCCCCAGTTGGCGCCTGTAACTGGGGAGCAACTGGGGTTAACCTCAGTACGAGAGGGTAGCGTCCCTCCACCTGTGGGTGGGGGGATGGGTCCTGACTGTTGTCTGTGCTTACGGGCTGAACAATAGTTCAGATTACCCACCCTTCTTGGGTTAGGGTGTAGGGGGTACTGGAGAGTGCCCCTCCTGCGGACTCCCTTGTTCTGCTGGGGGACTTCAACGCTCACATGGGTCACAGTGAAACCTGGAGGGGCATGGTTGGGAGGAACGGCATCCCCGATCTGAACTCAAGAAATCTACACCGTCAGCAGGGTCCTGGAGGGTGCATGAGAGTTTATCCAACCGGTCTACATGCGTTTGTGGACTTGGAGAAAGCATGTCCCTCAGGGAGCCCTGTGGGGAGGGTCCTCCAGGAGTATGGGGTACCGGGCCCTTTAATACAGACTGTCACGTCCCTGTATCACCGATGTCAGAGTCTGGTCTGCATTGCTGGCAGTAGGTCAGGCTCGTTTCTGGTGACAGTTGGACTCCTCCAGGGCTGCCCTTTGTCACCGATTCTGTTCATTACTTTTATGGACAGAATTTCTAGGCGCAGCCAAGGTGTTGAGGGGATCCGTTTTGGTGGTCTTAGGATCACAACTCTACTTTTTGCAGATGATGTGGTCCTATTGGCTTCATCAGGCAGCTCTCGCTAGAGCGGTTCGCAGCCAAGGCTGAAGAGGCCGGGATGAGGATCAGTGCCTCCAAATCCGAGGTCATGGTCTTCAGCCGGAAAAGGGTTGGGGGGTGGAGGGGTGTCCTGCCCCAAGTGGAGGAGTTCAGGTATCTCGGGATCTTGTTCACGAATGAGGGAAGGAGGGAGCAGGAGATCGACAAGCGGATTGGCACAGCGTCTGCCGTCAAGCGGGCGCTGTACCGGTCCGATGTGGTGAAGAGAGAGCTTAGCCAAAAAGCAAAGCTCTCAATTTACCGGTCAATCTACGTTCCCAACCTCATGGTCGTGAGCTTTTGGATATGACCGAAAGAACGAGATCATGGATACAAGCAGCCGAAATGGGTTTTCTCCGTAGGGTGGCTGGGCTCTCCCTTAGAGATGGGGTGAGAAGCTCAGTCATCCAGGAGGGACTCAGAGCAGAGCCCCTGCTCCTTCAAGTCGACAGGAGCCAGTTGAGGTGGCTCGGACATCTGGTCAGGATGCCTCCTGGTGAGGTGTTCCGGGCATGACCCACCAGGAGGAGGCCCCGGGGAAGACCTAGGACATGCTGGAGGGACTATGTCTCTCAGCTGGCCTGGGAACGCCTCGGGATTCCTCCGGAGGAGCTGGAACTAGTGGCTGGGGAGAGGGACGTCTGGGCCTCCCTTCTGAAGCTGCTACCCTGCAACCCAACCCCAGATAAGCAGCCGAAGAAGATGGATGGATGGCATTTGGAGCTAAAATGTTTGCTCCAAAACTCTTCTGTAAAATCACAGACTCCATTTCATATTTCATACCTGATAAACTAGTGATCTGCTGCATGCAGCACTGATTCAGTTGTATGCAAGACCAACAGTGCAGCGGTGCAGACCTGAGAATAGTTTGGTGCCCCTCTCAAACATCCGTATGTTGTTGTACAGGTTGCTTATCTCCTCCTGGAGATCCTTCATGCTCTTCTTCTTGCAGGCTGCTGAAAGCGAGCTGTTGGAGGACATAAAGACGGTCCTCAGGACTTCCTGGTAAGCTTTGGATAGAGGCCTGTAGAGACAGAGAGGACACTGACTGCTGTGTGAGGAGAAAGTGAGGTGAGCCAGATGTGGGAGATCGACAGGCGGATTGTTACCTGACCAGCAATTCGGCCAGCTCAGACAGAATGTCTTCAGGACAGTCATTTAGTCTGTCCTCCAGAATAGCAGCAATCTCCTCCTGGGCCATGAAGGGAGCCTCAGCTGGCCTGTTGCGACCTTGGTAGAGTAGAATACACTGATGAGCCTCAATGCAAAACTCCCACTAAATCTGCCACTCAGAAAGGAAAACAGCCCGACAATCCAGGGTGTTGGGTGCCAAGCAAACAGAAAAGCTCAGTGAGCAGCTTTAATGTGCATCCAGAGACACAGCTGTCTTTCCATTAAGAGAAGTACGAGAAGAAGAGTAAGAAGAGCAGAGAAGGGAAAAGAAATGTCAGACTAAGCACATTTCAGCAGAAGTAGAGAAGTTACTACTCATAAGTGCTGCTCTAATATGAAAGAAATCTGTTTATCTTGAACTGGATAATGTACAGTTTGTTCTGAGATTTCTCCGGTGAGTCTGTTCTTTTATTTTCAGCTGTTTACTTACGCAGAATGGCTTCCTAGCTGGAGCTAACGTTGCTCAGTTTTTTTCAAACTGGAAAAAAAACCCAACCGGAGTATAAGGTGTCGCTGTGTAAGTAGCAGGTACCTTACCAAGCTCCGCCCATACCCGACCCACATGACCGCAAGTCTCACAAACAAAGCCTCACCGTGTGTTGTTTCTATGTGAACGTGACTTGATTAGTGCATCAATTCTACCGGATTTTCATAATATATCCGCTACTACAGTGGACGGAGGAACTAACAAGGTCATGTCATCATCTGGGAAGAGGTTACTGGTTTCTCAGTCACAGTCTGGTTGCAAACCTGAGGCCAACAGGTGTCAGTCAGTTATGGTAGATCTGAAATTTGGTTTGATGACCTCAATATGAGAAGCTACAGCCTGATAGGAGGAACCAAAGAACTCTGTAAAGGTAAAGGCAAATCTTCTGAAGTTGGAATATAATTCATTTAATTTCACATAATTATCGCGGTAGAAGCCGTTTGTTAAAATTTGATGAATTCTATTTGTTTTATGTGATGTTTGTTGTGAATGATGTAAACTCACAAAGGAACGAGGTAATTAGTCCAACGTTTAGAAACTACAGCGGCTGTAATGAGCCACAGCAAAGGTAAACAAAGGTAAAATAACCCGAACAGGTGATCAACTCAAAACCACTCCTACCTTTTTACTCTCTCTCTCTCTTTGTAGTTTAAGCACACCTGTTACCGTGGCAACTGCCTGCACCCCAAAACCAGCAAAGATTACGTTAAAAACTTTTCTGCTACAATAAAATCTTTACTGTATGTCAGATACACTACACATTGGATATTGATCTGTTTAGCTAACGTAAGACTGTGTAGCAGACAGGCTACACAGTCTTACGTGTAGCGTGTGTAGCCTGTTGTATCAGTACTGCCATTATGCTGTAATGATAATGTTTAGCTAACGTAATCATAATGTAATCATAATGTAACGCTAACGGGAAGTATTGGAGGGAGAAGAGTTCTTTCAAAATAAAACCTGTTTGTCTGAAAGATCTAAAAGTACGGGAGAATATTAGTACCACTACAAAAAAATCTGACTTTTTTTTTTCTATATCAGCTACCCTACCCTACCCCTTCTTATATCAGCTACTATAATATAGCTGGCCTTATCACAAATACGATATGCACGTGATAGCTGCACCACTACGTAGAATGGGCATCAGCCAATGAAAAGCGGCCCCTATGGTAAGGTCCATAGCTCTGTGAAGTGAGACTGTTTATGATGAAGTGATGTTTGTTAAGTAAGTTTTTTATTACTGAGCGTTTTTGAAAGATCTCTCTGATTTCCGTATACCTGCATGATCCTTAACGTTCTGCGTGCAGGTTGGGTTTTTTTGGATGGCTGATGTCTGAACGACCCAGTGGAGTTCCATCTTTGTGACTCGGACTGAAGCCTGAGACGACGGAGAGGGACTGATGCTACTGGAGCTTGATATTTTGCTTGGACAACAGATAAGATTATTGAACGAGAAAAGGAGGCCCCCAATCCTTTAATTTTTTTATTACATAAACTATTTGTTCATGAACATTTTCAAATTTGACAATTTATGTGCACATTTACTGAACTGACTGACTGAACAGTTATATTGAAGGACTAACTGGAATATGTAATTTCTTTGTTGAAATGAACTTTAAAGCTACAGTTTAGAAAACCTACCCTAATTTTTCTGAATATTAATTTGATTTTTTGATAACGGTGGACAATTTAAGTTTTATACCTTAATTTTATTAAGGCAATTCTTTTTTTTTTTTGTGGGGAAAAAAATAAACCTGAGTTGTTAAAACTTATATGCTCCTGTGTCACCCTAGAACAAAAGTAACTTTTCAACAGAATTTATTGCTAATTAAATTAAGTAGTGGTTACAATTTAAGTTTTATACCTTAATTTTATTAAGGCAATTCTTTTTGTGGGGAAAAAAATAAACCTGAGTTGTTAAAACTTATATGCTCCTGTGTCACCCTAGAACAAAAGTAACTTTTCAACAGAATTTATTGCTAATTAAATTAAGTAGTGGTTACATGTATAATGGAAACACTGGGATTTTGGAGGAAAAAAAAAACAAAAACATTTTTTTGATAAAAAAGTCATTACACTAGGGTGAGGTGGATTTTTGGCCGCATTGAAATAGATGTATTTCACAAAACTACAATGGAAATACATTTTTTGCATAACACTCATCATATGATCAACAGCTGGATGTGTTGACCTGGCAGAAAGTGACAGGAAGTTGTAGAAGGATAATGGTTGTTTTTTGTTTTGCTGTATATTGTTGTGTGTCAATCGAAAATGTTGGCTCCAAACCTCTTCTGTAAAATCACAGATTACAATTTACCCAAAAAAGCAGCATACGCAGCCACTCCAGCACCTGAATGAGACACAGATGTCTCTTCTGATTGGCCAGTAGATGAGTGCTAGTGCCATGGCTGAATTAAGAATATATCACGTTACTGTTTAGATCAGTCGGTGCATTGTTTTCTTTTAATGACTTATCATGTGAACAAGCTTATTCATGTGTTATTTCACTTTAATTCCTTCTTTAATGGAAACACCATTATTGAGAAATTGTGTTTTTTCAGTAGAATATAGACAAAAAATTGCACATATTTGTAGAGAAAATACAGCTACTGTTACATTCTGTCAAAGAGAATGGTGCCGGCATACTCTGCTGTGATGCTCCTGTCTCCTCGTCGCTGTCCTCGTCCCTCCTGCCCTTCTTCTTGGTCTTACGGATGCGGATCTCCCTGGCGTTGCCCCCCCCACCAGCCTTGGTGCTGCCGCTACCCTCTGGAAGACAACAAGTTAGAGCCCAACGCTCACATAGATCTCGCCACTACTGAAGTAGACGGACCTGCAGCCTTCTTCCTGCGCTCGGCATCCCTTCTCTCCTTCTTGGAGGTAGCAGCGCTCTCGGCCAGAGCGGACGCCTGCTTCAGGTCCTCCTCTGTTATCAGGAACACTGGGTTGTTCTTCACTTCCTGAGCAGCACAGAAGCAGAAATCAGAAATCATGCTGGCTCAGCACAGGAATTCTCCACAGAGGGAGGAACCAGGGACAAGACAATGTACCTTCTGGGCCTTCTGCTGCATAGCATCTTCAAATAGTGCCTGGCAGATGCCGATGAACTTCTCACTGACCACCACAGTGCCCCCGAGAACTCTGGCCTGCGACTGCACATTGGTGTTCCTCAGGGCCTGGTTGATGAGCATCCCCATGTCCTCCATGGAAAGACAGCTGGGCAGGACCGACTGGAACACGACCAGAAGCTCAATGAGAACTAGAAAAAGGCCAAACCTTCACAGAGCAGGAATTTCTAGTTCTTCTCTTTGAGATTTACATATTTATAAAGATAATCTATCCTGTGATTTATACATCTTGAACAATATATGTTCAAGATGTATACAGATGAGGGGTGGCAAAACATTGGCAGAAAACCCAAACTTAAAATTTACATTCAGATTAAGGATGCATTTCAAACCGAGATGGTTGTAAAGTTAAAAGGGTAGTATGTGTTTTCCAAGCGCATGGTGGTGTAAAATGGCACCATCACTTCCTGAGCAGCAGGAAGGAATATAATAACCTTGGGTTGTTAAAAAAATGCTGTATATAGCAAATATGACTTAAAAGTACTTGGTAATTTAACGCCTTGAAATTGGGCATCTTTCTCTTTAAAAACTCCTGCTCTTTCTGAAACTATCCCTTCAGGAAGTCACCACAAGATGGCTCCTCTTTAACAGCATTTTTTTTACATGCATTTTACTGAACAGCATTTTACTGAACAGTATTTCCAATAATGAAGTCAGCGCATGTGGAGTTCCACCAGGTTTTTGCAAACAACTGCTGGCTAGTCTGGTGGAGATGAATGGGGCATCGCAGCGGAAGGCTGCTCAGTTAAGAGGAAGCTGAACAACTTGGAAACTGTAGCTCTGAGGAGCTGCATCTCAAAGATGGGGCTAGGTTCAAGCATTTTTTCCACAGCTAAATGGTTGCTGAAGGAGATTTATTATATATGCATGAAAGAATCAAAGCACCACCCCATTGAATAACATTATAATATGACGTAAAGCTCAAAAAGTGGATTTTACATAATACTGCCACTTTAAACATAACAAAGACAGAGGTCTCTATGTATTCATTAAGAACATGTACACTGCCTCTGGAGAGTGAAGTGGGAAGATTCAAAGGGGGTTGCCAGAAGAAAAACATTTATGGGAGTTTTGTGAACTTTATGTGGTTGAAGATAGATTTAATTTTATATTTTAACATTCTATTAGAATCTGGGAAATAATATGTTGATCAAAACGCAAAATAAAAACTGATCTGTTTTGGTTGTCTGAAGAACATAACTTGACTATTGAATGACACCCTTTCAACTGTATGTATAGTCTTGTCAGTCTACTTATGCTGGACACCATAAATGGTGCATAATATTCAAATAAATAAACCAAATCTAGCTGAGGAACCCACTATCCCTCCTTTATTCATCCCTCCGTGTGGATATGACTATATCCATACGTCTAATTGGAGCTAGGTGGGGGGTGAAGAGATTGTCATGGTAATCTGAGCTGACTACCTGGAGGTCGGTCCATGTGGCAGAGTTAACAGCTTCCTCCACAGAGGCCTCCACCTGGTCCACCAGAGCCTGACCTACACAGGTGGCACGCAGGAACAGCAGCTTGCTGGATCTGAAGCGCTTCTTGATGTAGCTGGACGGGTCAGGGATCCCGAGACGGAGCAACGCATCAAACTCTGCAGAAAGAAAAGGAGTAGATGCTTCAAGCTGAAGAGAGCAGCAGATACATATCATAGGAGAACATGAAGCTGGTGCGGAAGGGTAGAATAGTTCTAGAGAAGGAAGCTAAAAACAGCTGAAATTGGTTGTTTTTTGTTTTTTTACAAATGATGCAAAACCTTGTCATTAATGACTACAGTCATTAATGGTTAATTATGGTTTGCATAGTTTACATAATTCGTCCTAGACTTGAGCCACCACCAGACTGCACACAGGATGTTAGTTGGAGGTGAGAGGCCATGAATTCAATGAGCATTCTGCTGTAGAACTGATGAAAGTGAAGCATAAAATATGAACGTCCCAGAATGGATATTTATGAATGTTGAGTTGTTAATAAAATCGGAGATATAAGAATCAAATTAATTATTCCATTTGTTTCTTAAAGCCACAGCATGTAAATTTTACAAAAATATGTTTTCTTTTTTACATATTTTTTAAAATTGCCATCATGTTGTATAATATGAGGCAGATAAATTGTGAAAAGAACTAAGCTCCTCTGCCTCCTCCTGGTAGTCCTAGAGCAGGGGTCTCAAACTCCAGGCCTCAAGGGCCGCAGTCCTGCAGTTTTTAGATGTGCCACAGGTACAAAACGCTGGAATGAAATGGCTTAAATACCTCCACCTTGTGTAAATCAGTTCTCCAGAGCCTTAATTATTCTATTCAGGTGTGGTGCAGCAGAGGCACATCTAAAAGTTGCAGGACTGCGGCCCTCGAGGACTGGAGTTTGAGACCCCTGTCCTAGAGTCATTATACAACCAATCAGTGATTGACAGCACTAAGACCCTCCTCTAATTGGTTGTTTTTCTTACCAAACAGTGTATGTCTGCCAACAGCTTTTCAGGCTTTAAACATACAGATCTAAAATTTTTATTATTTGTTTGAAGAATCAACAAGTGGGACACAATTGTGAGGTGGAACAAAATTTATTGGCCATTTTAAATTATTTTAACACGTAATTTATTTTGGGGGGGGAGGGGGGGGGCAATATTATTCGGCCCCCTTCAGTTAATACCTTTTGCTGGGATTACAGCTGCAAGTCGCTTGGGGTATGCCCATCAGTTTTGCACATGGAGAGACTGAAATTCTTGCCCATTTTTCCTTGCAAAACAGCTCAACACAATGAGGTTGGATGGAGATCGCTTATGAACAGCAGTTTTCATCTCTTTCCACAGATTCTCAATTGGATCCAGGTCTGGACTTTGACTTGGCCATTCTAATTTGTGGATATGTTTATTTGTGAACCATTCCATTGTAGGTTTTGCTTTATGTTTGGGATCATTGTCTTGTTGGAAGATAAATCTCCGTCCCAGTCTCAGGTCTTTTGCAGACTCCAACAGGTTTTCTTCCAGAATGGTCCCGTATTCGGGTCCATCCATCTTCCCTGCTGAAGAAAAGCAGGCCCAAACCATGAGGCTGCCACCACCATGTTTGACAGTGGGGATGGTGTGTTCAGGATGATGAGCTGCGTTACTTTTACGGCAAACATATTATTTTGCATTGTGGGCAAAAAGTTTGATTTTGGTTTCATCTGACCAGAGCACATTTTTGTACATTTTCTCCCAGGTGGCTTGTGGCAAACTTTAAACAAGACTTGTATGGATATCTTTGAGAAATGGCTTTCTTCTTGCCACTCTTCAATAAAGACCAGATTAGTGCAGTGTACCACTGATTGTTGTCCTATGGACAGACTCTCCCACCTCAGCTGTAGATCTCTGCAGTTCATCCAAAGTGATCATGGGCCTCTTGGCTGCATCTCTGATCAGTCTTCTCTTTGTTCTAGATGAAAGTTTAGAGGGATCGCTGGGTCTTGATAGATTTGCAGTGGTCTGATACTTCATCCATTTCAATATGATCACTTGACAGTACTCCTTGAGATGTTTAAAGCTTTGGAAACCTTTTTGTATCTAAATCTGTCTTTAAACTTCTCAACAACAGTATCTGGGACCTGCCTGGTGTGTTCTTTGGTCTTCATGATGCTCTCTGAGCTTTAAACACAACCTTGAGACCATCACAGAGCAGGTGCATTTATAAGGGGACTTCATTCTACAGTTTGATTCTATTTATCATCATCAGTCATTTCGGACAACATTGGATCATTCAGAGATCCTCACTGAACTTCTCGAGTGACTTTGCTCCACTGAAAGTAATGGGGTTGAATAATATTACATTGCCCACTTTGCAGTTTATTTGTTAAAAAAAGTTTAAGATATCCAATAAATTTTGTCCCACCTCACGATTCTTGATTCTTCACAAAATTATACAAATTTTAGATCTTTATGTTTAAAGCCTGAATAGAGGCAAAAGGTTGAAAAGGGGGCCAAATACTTCCGCAAAGCACTGTATGTATGTATATATCTATTGATGATAGACAGACAGACAGACAGAGGGTTAAGAATGGAAGAGAGTGGTAATCTTGAAATCTAAGGGAAAATGTATTATTTCCCATTTAGTCACAAAATGCTGTGAGGAAAGGGTAAGATGACCAAATTAAAGATATTTCAAGGTTCTACAGAAAGAGATATTTTTCCCCTTCGCTTGTTGCAAACAGCTGAGGTCATAAATCAATGCCTAAGTAAACCATGTTTGCCTTGGGATCCTGAAGCCCAGTCCTCAAGAACTGCCACCCTGCAACTTTTAGATGTATTCCTTTTCTAAAACCCCTCGATCAAATGACTGGCTTACTAGCAGGTCTCTGCAGAGCTGAGTTACTGCTAGTGTGGGAAGTCAGCCTTTTGACTCACTCATTTTGGAAAAGCGATGGAGGGTGGAGGATTGGACTTGATCTAGGGTTTGATCTCCTTTGATCTAGTGTATTTCTCCAGTAACAAAAGCAAATACCTAGGTATCCGTTCTGTTGAAGGAAGGAGTCCACCCAGGCGTTCTGCGTTCTGGTGTAGATGTCAGGGATGTACACAGCCTTGTCCTGTCGTCCTCCCATTACGATTCCCTTCAGACGTCCGCTGTTCACCAGCTCCTCCAAAACAGCTGGGACAAAAATGCACGAATCAAGACCCACATAAACAAAACACCACTTAATGGGGAGTATTATGTATTTTCCCGGCATATACTGCCATTTTGTAGCTTTATCAAGTAATTGTATTACCTTCATAATTTATAGAAATGCTATAATTTCTTTTAAGCACAACCAAAGAAATTTGACGTCTTGAAATTGGGCTTCCTGAAACTCCACCTTCAGGAAGTTATCACAACATCACTATTAAACCTTCAACAATGTTTTTCCCAGCATTGCACTCAGCAAATGCGCAGTTTCACTAGGTGTTTGGTTTTTGCTGGTCACTAGTCTGGAGGAGTTGAGTAGAGAAGTCCCAGAGGAGGGCTGCTCTGTGTGGTAGAAGCTTGGAAACTGCCAAGCTTCGGGGCTATGACCACCCAGGGTTTTGCACAGCTGAATGGTTGCCGCAGGAAATTAAATGATTTCTCAAACATGCATGAAAGAATAAAAGCAACGCTTCAATACAAGAAGATGTAAAGCTCAAAAAAGTAAATTATACATAATACTGCCCCCTTAAATGATATGAATTGATCAATGTAAAGTCTCCTTACTGTACAGGAGGTGTTCCTGAAATCCAAACGCTGCAATCATGCTGCTGATGGGTATTGGTCTGCAGAGCACAACATCACCAGACTGATATCCAAACAAAGTTCTTGGAACTTTGTTTGGATATCCAATAAGTCCAAACATGTGTGTGATGTGCACACACTGTTTCTGTGGCAATAAGCCACCTCATTTCTCAGTGTACATGTTATGGGAGTATTCAGTTGTACCTTGTGATTCCGCTGAACAGGCCTCTGATTCTGGCTTTGTGACGTGCAACAAAAGCTCTGGTGAAGATCACTCCTCTGTTGTACTGGTCCATTTCTCCCTCGATTAGTTTTCCCAGGCGTTTCAACACTTCCTGAAATGAGAAAAAACAATCCTGATGGGGCTTTTTACCCTCAAATGCTTGACTCAGCAATAACTCCACTGTGGTTGAATATCTGAGCCTGGGGCAAGTCTTAGATCATTATGAGGTGAGTCACCTCAGTTAGGAAGTCTCCTGGGAGGTCGTAGCTTTTACACAGCTCTGCCATGCTGATCAAACCGGCCTCCTGGAGTTTGTCGTTCACCTCCTCAGCCAGATGGTTCAGGTAGGCGCTGCACAGCACAGGATACAGAAAACAGCTCAATGTGTGCAGGATTTGCATCTCAGGTTCATTATCTCCCTCCTTATTCAGTTAGGAGGTCAGCCAGGTGTCTGGAGGAGGGGGATTAAGAACAGGATTAGATTAGGCTTTTCATACATTTTTATTAGAAATGAAAGAAAATGGGCGTGCCGCGGTGGCGTAGGGAATAGCGCGACACATGTTTGGAGGCCTTGAGTCCTCGACGTGACCGTCCCGGGTTCGATTCCCGGACCCGTTGACATTTGCTGCATGTCTTCCCCTTTCCTTTCAGCCTACTTTCAAATAACGGACACTAGAGCCCACAAAAGATCCCCTGGAGGGAGGAAAAAAAAAAAGAAATGAAAGGAAACTACATGTGACTTGTGTAATATTCAGAATTTTACCTTCAACATACTGTATGCTCAAATCTTGAGTTTTGAGCATACAGTATGTAGGGAGTCTATAGAGATATAAAATCCATTTATGCATCTTAAAAAGTAATTTAAAATGTCAAATAAGGGTGGTGCTGTGGTGGCGCAAGCGCAACCCATAAAGGTCTTATTCTTTGACGTGGCCGTCACTGGTTCGAGTCCCTGCCTTTTGACCCATGCTACATGTCTTCTCCCTCTCTCATTACCTACCTTCCTGCCTAATCACTTTAAAATCAAAGCCACTAGAGCCAATACAACCTTTAAAAAAGCAAAACAATTAGGGCTAAGACTTTACCATATTAATTTGAGTTAATTGATTACATTAAATTAATCATCTCCTAACTGAAAGCTGATTGGATGAAAGTCATCCTCTGCTTGTACTCACTCATCAATGAGCTGTCCCAGGACTAGCTGGACCCCTTTGTCTGACTTGGCAATGTCGCTGGCTCTATTTTCCACATGGACCCAGTCAACGTTGATGATCTAAAGGAAGTATCATTTAAAGGACATCTCAACAACAACTTCAGCAAATTGAGATGGAAGGTCATTGAATAGGAACAAACCTGCTGCAGATCCACAATGTTGATTCTTCCTGCAGGAAACACTGAAATATAACCATCTGCAGTTTCAACAGGTTGTCGGATATATTTTTATGTTGTACCGACCTCCATGGACATACAGCTCGTCCCGGATTTCCCTGCTGATCTGAGCTGGAGTGATGTACTCCTTCCCATCCAGAGTGTGCACCACATCCAACTTCCTGTCCTGAACCAGCTTTGTGATAATTTCTATGCAGTTCCTCTCCGACAACCTGGAAACGGTTTAGAGACATGGTAGAGACTTTAGAAACTAACACCACGAAGGCTTTCTTCACATTTACAAACTTGAACCAATTAGTCCCCACAGTGAGCTGCCTTAACCAGCTGGGTTAGCTCATGTTAGCATTCGGGCTAACGGTCTCACCTCTGTACTGTGTCCGCAAACTGAGCCCGCTGAAAGTCCGCGGCCAGCCGGCGAATCTCCTCCCAGTCAGCAGCCATTATTCCGCTAACAAGGCACGAGGACAGTCCGCTATCAGCGATTCACTTTACCTCACCTGTCCACAGGAGTTTGCTAACTGAAGAATAGCTCTGCTACAAAGTAACACGTCAACATACGGTGACGTAGGACGGCAAGCCTGTAGGTCAAACCTCCTCCCCCCCAAAACATTGGGCCAAATCCAGCAAGTACACCTTGCTGCAGCAAACAGAAAGGGACTGAGATGGACCACTGGCAGTACACTGGCATACTTTATTTGGAAATGGGACAATTGCACTCCGGAAATGAAGAAGGCGATTATCCGCAGCCCCCCGCCACATTTGTACATATATTACATATACATATCTGCATTTTTTGAATCTCTGTAAGGACTGCTCTTAAGTTGCATTTTATATTTTACAGCACTTTATAATTTTACAATTTGTAGCATTTTATATTTTATATTTATTTTATTTTATCCACAACTAGTTGTTACTGTTTCTTGTCTTTATGCTGCAACTGCGAAGTAATTTCCCTGCTGGGATGAATAAAGTACTTCTATTCTATTCTATTATAGATCTAGAGTCAGTGCACAGCTTCAGTTATTACAACTAAAAACCAGCGATCAGCCCGAAATCTGGGAGTAGTGATGGACTCTGACCTGAACCTCTAGAGCCACATAAAGACAGTTACAAAGTCGGCCTTCTATCACCTGAAGAACATTTCCAGGATTAAAGGACTAATGTCTCAGCCAGATCTAGAGAAACTCATCTATGCGTTTATCTTCAGTCGTATTGATTATTGTAACGGCGTCTTCTCAGGTCTGTCCAACAAATCAATCAAACAGCTGCAGCTGATCCAGAATGCTGCTGCTCGCGTTCTCACTAAAACCAGGAAGATAGAGCACATAACACCAGTTTTAAAGTCCCTCCACTGACACCTTGTAGCTCAAAGAATAGACGTTAAAATACTGTTGTCAGTTTATACATCACTGAATGGTTTAGCACCACAATACATTAAAGATTTGCTGCTGTTGTATCAACCTTCCAGAACTCTCAGGTCTTCTGGTTCTGCTCTGCATCCCCAGAACCAGAACCAAACGAGGAGAAGCGGCATTTAGCATCTATGCACCAAAAATCTGGAACAAACTTCCAAAAAACTGTAAAACAGCTGAAACACTGACTTCCTTTAAATCTCAACTAAAAACCCACTTGTTTAGAGTTGTATTTGAAATGTAATCAATTGCAAATTTAATGACGGAATCTGACTTGATGTTCTGTTTTTATTGTTGATTCTATGTTGCATTGTGTTTTTGTGTTTGATTTGATGTAAAGCACTTTGAAATGCCTTGCTGCTGAAATGTGCTATACGAATAAAATTTGATTGATTGATTGGTTGATTGATTGATTGATTGATTGATTGATTGATTGATTGATTGATTGATTGATTGATTGATTGATTGATTGATTGATTGATTGATTGATTGATTGATTGATTGATAGATAGATAGATAGATATGACTCCCGTAGGCCTGGGATGAAATAAAATTTTCGGACTTCCAGAGGGACCCACATGCAAAGGTGTTTGAATCCGTAGCACCTCACTGTCCTGCGACCCGAGCTCTGAGAGGTCCTGGTACTTTTTTGACTTCCATAAAAATCTTTAAAAATGCGTTTCCCTGGGGAAAGTTATATATTGCTGGAAAGCTTAGAGTCTGAGGAGTAGCCTGGTGTGCTTGTTTCCTTTCTGGGACATTCACAGGAGGCAGGAAAAATCCCAGACGTTTAGCCCCAGAAGGGCTTCTAAAACGGTCAAAAATGCATTTTTTTCCGCTAAAATCAACCATGGTCTGATAGCCTGCAGTCCAGAGAACAGCCCTGTGCGGTTGAAATATTCACAGAAGCCGGGATAACACTCGAAGTCCCGCAACTAGTATCAGCTGCTGTGATAACCTTTAAACCTCTTGGACCAATAGGATTTCAAGACCTTATAAAAATAAAATCCCACTAGCAGGATTGTAGGGGAGAGTTCAGAAAGAGGACTTGGAGCAAAAATGACTAAGTCCTTCGACACTCCGGGACCTCTATTATGACTCTTTATCAGCATTTTAACGGCTTTTTCCAGCATTTTTAGCCATTTTACCAGGAATCTCTGTATGGTTCTCTGGGGCAGTAAAGTGACCCTCTGAACCTGGTGGTTCTGGATCTGTTTTGAGCTCTGTGGTAAACCAGCACAAATGGAGTCCAGTTAATCGGGGGGGGGGGGGGGGGGCTGGTTTACCTCTCATGACCCCCTAGCAAACATTTTTCTTAATATCTTTAGAATGATAGCAGCATAAACAAAATTTTTGCTGCACAAACGTAGCTGAGGTGATTGACACCTATTTTGTTTCATTTTATTAAAGTGTATGTTTGGGGTCGGGGGGCTGGTTGACCTTTAACCTTTCATTAATTTCTTCAGCACAAGCAAAAAATGTTGCTGCACAAGCCAGCACAAATGTAGCACAAATGTTTGACACCAATTTTTTCTGATTTGAAAAAAGGTGGGGGGACAACTTCACTGTGGGTTCGTGGTTTTGGTTTCTTTGTGGGTGTCTTTGAGATGATCCAGGTTCCAGAGAGAGATCTCTGGAGTTCTGAGTTGATGACGTGGAGGCTGCAGTTGAGGGCGCACAGGTAAGTTCAGGCATATAGGAAAACAGGAGCGAGGCGACTGGCAGCTGGGAAATCCAGGAACGGTTTATGGTTAATTTGCAGAGGCAAAGAAGGGACACAGGTGGGTAACGATCCACGGTGTCACGACGGACAAAATCCAAAATGCCAGCACTAGCGCTTCACAAAGAAACTTCCAAGGCATCACGAGGAAACACCTGAGAGAGAGAGAGGCAACAAGAGTTGATTACTAGAAGTACGTCTAAGGAAAACACAGAGAAGTATCTCCAAGGGGCTCAGAGTACCATTACTGGCAAACACTCAGGTGCTGAAATGCTGGCAGTCTGCTTCTCATATACTCCTGCATGATGCGTGATGAATCACAGGGGTGCCGACAGAGTCAGGGGCGACGCCCTCCAAGGTGTACAGCCTCTTATCACCATCTGGTGGAGAAAGGTGGAAGCAGCAGGCAAACAGAGAAATCCCACAGAGAAAACCAAAACTCCAGTTCCCAACAGAGACATAAAAAATAATGATTATCCTGCTATGTAAATGGCAATTAAAGGACACTAAGTGCTGCAGACGCTGTCCTCGCTTGGTTTTGGTAGAAACGGACCCAGCTGCTGGGAGCCGCCGGCCTCTGACTCTTATTTGTTGAAATGAGGGAGACAAAGGAAGAGAATCTGCCACTTACCATGTAATCAATTAACTTGAATTCATTTAATGGAAACAGTGATCAAAGTGATTAGAGACCACCTCCATGTTGAAACCTCTGCAGCTTTAAATGGGGATGTGAGAAGTGATGAATAGGCATTGCAGGAAAAGAGCTGCATCAGTTTTACTTTCTCATCATCATAGATGAGTTTAGAGGAGGAACAAACTAAATGTTCACTGATTGGTTTCCTCAGTAAAACAGCAGAAAAACTTTAAAGGATTTACATAGACGTGTGCTGCCATCTAGTGACGGTTTCTGTATAAACAGAAATAAAAGGAACAAAGTGGGAAATCATTTTTCTGATTATTATTATGATTTTAATCTGTGCTCTCTAATGCAATTCTTTATAAACAGAAGTATTGTATCAAATATATCCAAACATGTTCTTGAGCTGCACAGCACCTTTCACTGTCATCATCATATCTATGAATGAAAAATCACAAAGCAGTTCTTACTAGTCCATAATTTCCAAGGTGTGCATTAAAAATCTGCTTGTAAAAAAATCAGATGGACAGTTTGATATTTGGGTGTGTTTTGCAATGAAGCCAAGCCATTACATCAAAGTGGAGATTTTGAAGTGACCTCTCGGTCCTGGACAACAAATATTGGTTAGTATATGGGATGAAAACACATATTTATATATTATTATTTTTAATAACATATTTTATAAACAGTCCGCAGGAGGCGCCCCATGTACCCACACACTAACCCAAACACCAACCATGCTGGTGCCGTCTCCTCTGAGCCACAGCTCCTCTCGTTACCTCCACCTTGTTACTCATCATCACTCTCCATGGTTTCCCTGGATCTACTTGTGTCTCTGGTTTTTTGTTATGTTTAGATTTTTGTTATTCCCTGAACTTCTACTTTTTTGTAATTTTTATTCTTTTTGCATTTACGCATCAGAACTATTTTATCTGTCACCTGATGCAATTGGGTCCACACCACAAACCTAAACCTGACACTAAAGAAGGGTTTCCAAAGACAGACAATACATAAAAAATAATAATACATAAAAATATTTGATAAAAAGTGCACAAATAATGAAGGGAGGGGTTCCCAACCTCAGAAACACATAAAAGAAAATGTTTTAGAACACCTTCTACTTTATTTTCTTATTTATTTTTTTGTACTTTTCTGTTTTTATAATGATTTGCATAGATTTTCTTATTTTGAAAAGATGCAAAAATTTGAAAAAAACTGAACAATAAAGATGCACCCTAATGCAACGTTTTGCTAAAGGATCTTCTTCAGGCACATCAAATTGGCTGTGCTGAGCTGACAGGGAGGTTCTGCCTCTTTGCTGATAGGAGCAGAAATGAGGGCAGAGCTGCTATGCAGCCCTAGAGGTGGTACTGGAGAGAGCTCCTCCTGGGGACTCCCTTGTTCTGCTGGGGGACTTCAACGCTCACATAGGCAATGACAGTGAGGCCTGGAGGGGCATAGTTGGGAGGAACGGCCTGCCCGATCTGAACTCGAATGGTGTTCTGTTGTTGGACTTCTGTGCTCATCATGGATTGTCCATAACGAACACCATGTTCAAGCATAAGGGTTTCCATATGTGCACTTGGCACCAGGACACCCTAGGCCGCAGTTCAATGATTGACTTTTGTCATCGTTTCATCGGATCTGCGGCCATATGTCTTGGACACTCGGGTGAAGAGAGGTGCGGAGCTGTCCACTGACCACTACCTGGTGGTGAGTTGGCCCCTCTGGTAGGGGAGGATGCCAGTCAGACCTGGCAGGCCCAAACGTGTTGTAAGGGTCTGCTGGGAAAGTCTGGCGGAATCCCCTGTGAGATGAAGCTTTAACTCCCATCTCCAGCAGAACTTCGAACATGTCCTAGGGGAGGTGTGGGACATGGAGTCTGAGTGAATCATGTTCCGTGCTTCCATTGTTGAGGCGGCCTATCGGAGCTGTGGCCACAAGGTTCTCAGTGCCTGTCGTGGAGGCAACCCTCGAACCCGTTGGTGGACACCTTTGGTGAAGGATGCCGTCAGGCTGAAGAAGGAGTCCTATCGGGCCATTTTAGCCCGGAAGCAGTTGATGGGTACCGGCGGGCGAAGCCGCATGTGGCCCGCATGGTTGCTGAGGCAAAAACTTGGGCGTGGAAGGAGTTTGGAGAGGCCATGGAGAAAGACTTCCGTAGGGCTTCGATGCAATTCTGGTCCACCATCCAGCGTCTCAGGAGTGGGAAGCAGTACAGCAACAACACTGTCTATAGTGGGGATGGTGTGCTGCTGACCTCAACTTGGGATGTTGTGGGCCGGTGGGCAGAGTACTTCAAAGACCTCCTCAATCCCACCAACATGCCTTCTATTGTGGAAGCTGAGCCTGGGGACTCTGGGTTGGGCTCTCCAATCTCTGGGGACGAGGTCGCCGAGGTGGTCATAAAGCTCCTCGGTGGCAGGGCCCCGGGGGTGGATGAGATCCGCCCGGAGTTCCTTAAGGCTCTGGGTGTTGTAAGGTTGTGTTGGCTGACGCTACTGCACAGAGAAAACCAAAACTCCAGTTCCCAATAGAGACATAAAAAATAAGGATTATCCTGCTATGTAAATGGCAATTAAAGGACACTAAGTGCTGCAGGCGCTGTCCTCACTTGGTTTCGGTAGAAACGGACCCAGCTGCTGGGAGCCGCCGGCCTCTGACTCTTATTTATTGAAATGAGGGAGACAAAGGAAAAGAATCTGCCACTTAGCATGTAATCAATTAACTTGAATTAATTTAATGGAAACAGTTATCAAAGTGATTAGAGACCACCTCCATGTTGAAACCTCTGCAGCTTTAAAGGGGGATGTGAGAAGTGATGAATAGGCATCGCAGGAAAAGAGCTGCATCAGTTTTACTTTCTCATCATCATAGATGAGTTTAGAGGAGGAACAAACTAAATGTTCACTGATTGATTTCCTCAGTAAAACAGCAGAGAAACTTTAAAGGATTTACATAGGCATGTGCTGCCATCTAGTGACGATTTCTGTATAAACACAAATTAAAGGAACAAAGTGGGACATCATTTTTCTGATTATTATTATGTTATTATGATTTTAATCTGTGCACTCTAATGCAATTCTTTATAAACAGAAACATTGTATCAAATATATCCAAACATGTGCACAACACCTTTCACTGTCATCATTATATCTATGAATGAAACATCACAAAGCAGTTCTTACTAGTCCATAATTTCCAAGGTGTGCATTAAAAATCTGCTTGTAAAAAAATCAGATGGATGTATTTCATCTTTCATTGCCAATAATCTATAGTCTGAGAGAACAGGATGGATATTCCAAAGAGAGAAAAAAATCAAATGTGTGACATTTTGTTTTACCCCTACACTTTCTGAAACTAGTTTCTGTCCATTTGGGTTTAGATTTGTTCTTTCACTAATCATGTGGGAAGTTCAGGAAGTATCAAAATAATTTCGATCTGAAGCATTAAACTACATCTGATAGTCACAAACTCTCAGAAGAAAATAGTTTTGTGCACTTTGATTTCCCTTTCTCTCCTCATACAAAATAGGTTCTATCTGATAGAACCTATTTTGTGTTTCTGTCCCAAAGAGCCGGGCTGGGATTGGAAACACAATACATAACTATTCAAGATCCTTTTCTACAACAGTCACCTTAAGCCTCTATGGAAGCAGCAGAAAATAGATTTTAGGTTAAACAGTGAATATTGTTCTTGACAACATTTAGACTCAGAAATTTTTTTTTCTTATTTCTCTTAGTTATTGATAGACAGTGTAGTTACTTCGAAAAAGTAACTTTAATCTGATTACTGATTACTCCTTGAAAAAGTAACTTAGATTACTGACTACTTGATCTGGAAAGTAACTAAGTTACATTAAAAGTAACTTTTTAGTTACTTTCAGCAGCTGCTAACAACAACACTCTGCCTCCTGTGAAAATCACATTGAGCTTTGCCAATATTTAATTGTAAACTATTTTATAATAGTAACATCAACAATGTCTCTCCACTTATAAGACTGAACTGAAAGGAGATTTTTTTAATGGTTACAACAGTGCAAAAAAAACGTGAGTAATTTGTGTGGTCCAGTTTTCTGGAAAACTCTAAGAAGGATTTTAAAGTCCCCCCAGCCTCCAGGTTCTGCGTTACGGCTCTGCATTTGGTGTCACAGCGCAGCGCACAGAGCTCCTCCTGCAGCTCCACAAGTCAGATGGCTGCACAGATTTGTGACACTTATCTTAATATTAATAATTAGAATGGTGTTAAGTTGCCATTATAATTATTGGCAACTACGGACACGTTTATTCGGGGCTGTTTTCACGTTTATTGCACTGGTCATATTAGTCTCGATGTTTGCAGTTTTCTGGAGCGCAACGCGAAGCTTGACGTCATTCAGAGGTAATACATTAACTTGACATTAACAAAGACACAGCGGGACGATCATCCGGAAAATGATGGACAGGGAGAGACTGACTAAAACTACCTTAATGATGAACAAATTCTGCCAATAATACATTATTAAATAAACACCATTTTGTGTTTCTGGACCACCCGTTATAGGGACATGATTCGCAACTTGTGTTAAAGTGCTCAGCAAAGATTTCTGGGACCTAAAAAATTGCCCATGACCAATAGTACTAGGCTCTTGGTTTTATCTGACCTTTGCATGCACACAGATGGTCTTTGAGGTTTTTGTTCCTCTTGAAAGCAGCTATGATCTTCCTGTTCTTCAGCCTCCCACTAACAGGAACAAGAAATTCTTTCTGAGACCTTTAATCAAATCAATATTATCAGGTGATAAAAGGAAATGCCATGGCCTCAACAGTCGGTTTGGTTTCAGAAAACCACTTCAAGCAGCTCCTTAAGGAGGACCTGTGGCAGCCTGTGGTGGAAAGAGTAGCAAAAAACACTCCAACTGTTTCATGAAAATCAGATTCTTCTCTCCAAATTCTTTTAAACTGCAATAATTGTTATTTTACCAATCAATGTGTGCTTTAGATCAAAACTTGATTTCAATAACGTTTGCATATCAGTTTGAAATAAATTTTGATGTCCATTTGGTGTGTAGAGCTGAAATTTTATATCTTTAAAGTTTGTGGTGTCCAAGAAATCCACTGCAGTAAGGCTGGTGGATAACTTTAATTTGTTGAAAGCACTGTGGTTGCTTAGGGTGTCTAAGGAATGATGAAGCACCTCCTCTGAATATCCAAATGTTACCCAAATACTTGAAATAATACAAAGGGTTATGACAAACACTCAGTGCACATTAATCTCTTTCAGCCACAAAAAGTCCCTTTTCATTAGTTTTTTTAGCTCCTTTTTGTTTTACATACATCACAGCTCAGCTTTAAAATGTCATCTCTGAGAATCTGTTGGATGAAGGAGTTTTATGCTAATGCTGCTCTGAAGGCTGGAATTTGGTTTTAGGTTTTCGCTCTTTTAACCATGTTTTATTTCACTTGTTTTGTCTTCAAATCACAGCTCAGCTTCTAATCTCATATCTGACCTTCTGCTAGGAGCCAGAAATGTGTTACCGCTTTTCTTAACATCAGAAATGCACTTTAAGATGTCCGTCAGCATTACCCAGAATGCATTGTATGGTGGGACTTCATATTTTAGCTTGTACCTAGTTCAGCTTTTTTTTGCTGCAAACTAACAAACTATATATATATATAAACTGTTATGAGTAGCATGAGCTCCTCTGTCAATCTAAATTGCTTAGAATGAGCTTGGAAACATGAAGAAAATCAGTACCAAGAGTCAGAATGTGGTGTTCATTGTTGAACTGATGCCTGATCACAGAGGCCATATCCTGGTGGCAACTTTGGGTAAGTCTTCTCACTTTGTTAATGTGTTCAGGCATTCTTTTTGGTCCACATATTCTGAGCATTCTAGAGGTCTTGCGGTGTATGATGGCACTAGAATGGCTCTTTGTTCTCATTTCAGGGGTGATGGTTTGAATCCCAGCAGGTATATGGAGACCTGGAAGGCAGCAGCTTGTTGTGGCTGGTTCAGGTTCTACTTCCTTGGAGGATCGCTGAGTAGTGACACCCTGCTATGGCTGCTTTTGCTTCTCCTTCTGATGGGCACTAGAGTACCGGGGCCTGTAACAACCTGGTGGAGATCTACTGGTGTGCAATTCACTCTGCACAGGTCAGTGTATTAGCAGACTGCCAGCATTCAACTCAGACCAGACCAAACAAGAATCAACGGAGAACTCTTCTGCTTCCTGGGCATGCTAGTTCCACCTTGCGGTGTTAACGGATAGCGTGTTTTTGAAACCAGGGGCCCGGTACGTATCAGCCTTCCCAGGTTCCGCCTATAGGAACAGCACGTGGGAAAGGTGACTCTAGGACTCGGGAGTCTTAAATGCAGTCCAGTCTTCTATGAGGAATAGCCTCACACACACAGCAACATACACACCAACTTGCATTCTATCTTCAATTCTACAGCTCCTCCACTTCTAACTGCGAAAGGAATGTTATTTTCAGAAAATCTTTAGCTTAAAGGTCTGCTAAATAGCTTTAACCTCCTAAAACCTGAGCTCTACCATGGCATGTATTATTAAATCCTCTTTTATTTTTGCAATCATTAGCTCCCAATCATCCCAAATATAAAATTATTTTCACATGATGTAGCTGCTCAGAATAATTATGTCCACATATCAGGACATTTATTTTAAATGTAAGAAAGACAACATAGTAACAATTGATCAATGAAATCTAAAACTTTGGTTTCTCTTCACATTATCATTATTTCTGAGTTTAAAGACAAAATGCTACACAGTAGTTGAGACTGTTTCCACAATGTAACCCATTGAATATACTGCTAATAGGTATTGGAAGACACAATTTCCTTATAAAGTAAAATCCCTCAAAGTAAATCCCATTGTTGCTGTTCTAAACAGTTAGAGACATTTAATTCAGATACCAAATCTACTTCAACTTAAGTATAAGCATAATCCCATAAGGGGAAAATTATTTGTAAACGGTTTTACAACAATTGCAACCTGCCTGTAAGCAGAGCACCTTGCAAACAAAACTGCACTCAAATTTTTTCTGATTTTCTTTTACTCTGCACCACATTGCATTCTTCAAGTTTACTGTTTTGCATATTGCATTAGCCCTTTCATGGACTGAGACATGGAGCAATACCTTCACTGGGTACTTTTTCCATTGGAGTAAAATCTCTGGTTCTCACTCTGAAAAGTCAGTTGCCATAAAGCTAACCCTAAGACAATTTTTGCTGCTTACATGTAAAAAGGTGCATGATACTCTTAGTGCCACACAGAGGTCTTTGCCGTACCAATAGCAAGCTATTTTTTAAATCCAAATCTGTAATTAGTACCCTCAATTTCCATTTTTGTGGTAGCAACTCATTATAAGCTCCTTGCAAATATTTCAACACTCACTGTAACTTGTGTTGATGCTCTCCCAACCATTTTCATTCATTTATTTGGTAGCTTCATCAAACTAATTACCTACATCCATTTTATTGTAATGAATTCCACAAATCTGGAAGATGTAAAGATCCAATCTCAGTAACACTTGGCTATAGAGTCTAGATAGATGACCTCTCACCAAGGCTTCCAAAGGCTACCGTAACATATAGTAAACTATAGAAACAAGGCAAAATATTATTTCATTCTCACATTTTTGATAAGAGAGTAAGAGTAATGATTGTTGTTTATACACAAGTGAGTGTAGTTTCATGAAACCTGTAGTAAATAATTGTAAATGGGTGTGAACAATAAATGTAAATAAATTTTTTTAAGGAAGCATACCACTGTGCAAAACCTAACATTTAGGGTTAAGAACATTTAGGGTTAAGAACATTTAGGGTTAAGAACATTTAGGGTTAAGAACATTTAGCATATTTAGGTTAAGAACATTTAGGTTAAGAACATTTAGGGTAAGAACATTTAGGGTTGAACATTTAGGTTAAGAACATTTAGGTTAAGAACATTTAGGGTTAAGAACATTTAGGTTGAACATTTAACGCAGAACATTTAGGTTAAGAACATTTAGGGTTAAGAACATTTAGGTTAAGAACATTTAGGTTAAGAACATTTAGGTAAGAACATTTAGGTTAAGAACATTTAGGTTAAGAACATTTAGGTAAGAACATTTAGGTTAAGAACATTTAGGTTAAGAACATTTAGGGTTAAGAACATTTAGGTTAAGAACATTTAGGTTAAGAACATTTAGGTTAACGCATAGTTAACGAACATTTAGGTTAAGAACATTTAGGTTAACATTTAGGTTAAGAACATTTAGGTAAGAACATTTAGGTTAAGAACATTTAGGGTAAGAACATTTAGGGGGTTAAAACGGGGGGGTTAAACATTTAGGTTAGAACATTAGGGCCAACGCATTTAGGGTTAAGAACATTTAGGTTAACGCATTTAGGGTTAACGCATAGGCTAACGAACATTTAGGGGGAACGCCAGTTAAGAAACGAGGGTTAACGTTTAGGGTTAGGAACATTTAGGCCAACGCCAGGGGGGCCAACGCCAGGGCCAACGCCAGGGCCAACGCCAAGGGGCCAACGCCAGGGCCAACGCCAGGGGGTTAGGGCCAACGCCAGGGCTAACGTTAGGCCAACGCCAGGGTTAACATTTAGGCCAACGCTTTAGGGCCAACGTTTAGGCCAACGCCAGGGCCAACGCCAGGGACCAGATTGCCCCACCTGTTATGGAAGCCAAAAATCCCCATTAACGGATTTTCCTCGATTGTTGCCATTTGCTTTCGCCAGGCCAGGGCCAGCCAGGGCCAACGCCAGGTTAGGACTTAACGCCAGGGCGAACGCGTCGAATATCGCTGTCAGGTAGACTCTATTCATTGACCTCTAGATCTTCAGGGGTTGTGAACTATTAGGGCCCTCAACGTTCACCAAGTTTTTGTATAGGCCTCGCGTTCGACTTTTTTATTCGCCCTCCCTCCTCAAGGCCAGTAAAGGCCAACGCCAGGTTAGGCTTTTTTTGTCGCCAGCTGTAACGGGGAGGTTAGTAGCCTGTGCTCAGGAGGGTTTCGACCATGCCAGGATTTGAAACGTAGCAGTGAAAACCCTTTGCCACATTAGTTAGGGCGCCAATCAGAGCTGACTACATTTCGGGTGCGAATAGTTTGGTGTCTTAGCCGAACCTACCTGGAGCAGCCGGCGAAGCCAACCTAGGCTGGGCGCGAAGAGGGTCCAGTACATGGTTCCAGCTGTAGCAACGTTTAAACGGGGTTTGATAGACTGCCCGCGTTGGGGCAGCGCCTGCTAGAGCCGTAATTTAGGGCAGGGCTGCTGAGATTGTCTGCCTCGTGGGCGTACGCCAGGCGGGTAGGTAGACTCCTGTTAGGGGGAGCCAGAGCATTCAGTTTACAAGGGTCAAGGGCTAGAACGCCAGGCCAACGCCAGCACTGAGGTGTTAGGCCAACGCCAGGGGTTAGGGGTGAACGCCAGGCCATTTACAGGCCAGACTGGGCGCAACCAGGTAGGATACAGCTTCAGGGCTAGCGAAATTAAGCTCTCCCAGATAATTAGGGTTTTGGAGGGGCATTTTAGAAGGCCGTAGAAGCGCCATATTAGGAAGATAGGCGTATTTTTAGTATCAGTTCTAGTTAGAGGTATTTTGTCCAGTTTGTATTTTACTCAAAGAGGCAGGCAGCGTTTCAAGCACTAGGCTAATTGAGGCACCGGACAGGCGATCAGCTAAAGTTATGCTGTCTAGTGCAACGTAATGAAGTGTTAGAATGGCTGACAACGTGGGAGGGTTGGGCTAGCGGTGAAAATGCCAAGGTTGGTGTTGGGGGTCCAGGGAACCTTACCAGAGTGTTTGGAGCATTTTGGGCGGTCTACATGGTCCTGGGAGAGGTAACGCCAGAAGCACTGAGGCGGAGGCGAGGCTGTTAGGGAACGCCAGGTAAGCCCTGAGGGCCAACGCCAGGTGGACTTGGGCCAGCCATGAAAGGGCCAAGTGTTGGTGTTGGGGTCCATAGGGAACCTTACCAGAGGTGTAGCAGGGCGGTCTGGACATGGTCCAGGTAATTAGGGCCAGTTAAGCACTGAGGCGGAGGCGTGCAAGCGCCAGGGCCAAGCCCTGAGTGCGTGGGAGGGTTGGACTTCGCCATGAAAATGGACCAAGTGTTGGTGTTAGGGGGTCCATATGGGAACCTTACCAGAGTGTTTTGGAGCAGGGGTCTGGACATGGTCCTGGGAGAGGTAACGCCAGGCCAAGCACTGAGGCGGAGGCAGGTTAGGAGCCAGGGCTAAGCCAGGCGTGGGAGGCCAACGCCAGGACTTGGGCCAAGTCATGAAAATGGACCAAGTGTTGGTGTTGGGGGCCATAGGGGAACCTTACCAGAGCCAGGTGTTTTGGAGCATTTGGGCTAGGACATGGTCCTGGGAGAGGGGAACGCCAGTGCTCAGTTAGGGCACTGAGGGGAGGCGTGAACGCTTAGAGCGCCAGGCCAAGCCCTGAGGGGTGGGGTAACGCCAGGACTTGGGCCAACGCCATGAAAGGACCAAGTGTTGGTGTTGGGGGCCAGGGAACGCCACCAGAGGGGGGGGTAATGGGAACGGGAAATGGGCGCGTAAGGCTGGCCCGTCAACAGGTTGTGTCAAAAACAGTGGGCAGAGAAGGTAACGCGTTAGGCAAGTATGCATCCTTAGAAACGGGCGAGGGGTTAGGAACAGGTAGGGGAGGGTAGGTTAGTTAGGGGGGGTTAGGGGTTAGGGGTAGGGTTAGGGGCCAACGCCAGAACGCCAGGGGTTAGGGGGTTAGGGCTAGGGTTGGGGGGGGCTAGGGGTAACGCCAGAACGCCAGGGCCAACGCCAGGGTTAGGGGGTTAGGGGTTAGGCCAGGGGTAGGTTATAGGCCAGGCTAAGTTATAGGGTTAGGAAGTTAGGGGGGGCCAGGGTAGGGCCAGGGGGTAACGCCAGGGTTGGGGTAAGGGTTAGCCAATAGGGGCCAGGGCCAACGCCAGGGTAGGTTAGGGGCGCCAGGCCAACGCCAGGGGGGCCAACGCCAGGCAGGTTATAGGGGTTAGGGTAACAGGGCCAACGCCAGGTTAAATAGGCCAAGGGGTTAGGGCCAGGGGTTAGGGGGGAGGGCCAGGGGGCCAGGGTTAGGGGTAACGCCAGGGGGGAGGTTAGGGTTAGGGAGTTAGGCCAGGGTTAGGGCCAACGTAGCCAGGCAGGTTAGGCCAGGTAGGGGGGTTAGGTTAGGGGCCAGGTTAACGCCAGGGGGTTAGGGCTAGGGGCCAGGTAAGGTTAGGGGCTTAGGTTATTAGGTTAGTTTAGGGGGTTAGTTAGGGCTAGGGTTAGTAGGGGGTTAGGGGTTAGAGTAGGTTAGGGGTTAGGTAGGATAGGTTAGGGTTTAGCTTAGGTTGGGGGTTAGTTAGGGGTTAGTAGGTTAGGGGGTTAGGTTAGGCAGGTTAGGTTAGGTTAGGGTTAGGGTTAGGGGTTAGGTAGGGTTAGGTTAGGGGGGGTTAGGCAGGGGTTAGGTTAGGTTAGGTTAGGTTAGGTTAGGTTAGTTAGGTTAGGGGGTAGTTAGGGTTAGGTTAGGGGGAAGTTAGGTTAGTTAGGTTAGGTTAGGGTTAGGGTTAGGTTGTGGGGTTAGGTTAGGGGTTAGGGTTAGGCTAGGGGTTAGGTAGGGGGGTTAGGGTTAGGGTAGGGGTTAGGTAGGGTTAGGTTAGGCTAGGGGCAAGGGTTAGGGGTAGGTTAGTTAGGGGGCTAGGCTAGTTAGGGTTAGGCAGGTTAGGTTAGGGGTTAGGTTAGGTTAGAGGGTTAGGTTGTAGGGTTAGGGTTAGGCTAGGTTAGGGGTTAGGTTGGGGTTAGGTTAGGCTAGGTTAGTTATAGGTTAGGTTAGGTTAGGTTAGGTTAGGGTTAGTTAGGGTTAGGTTAGGTTAGGTTAGGTTAGGTAGGTTAGGTTAGGGTTAGGGAAGGTTAGGTTAGTAGGGTTAGGTTAGTTAGGTTAGGTTAGGGTTGGGGGGTTAGGGTTAGGTTAGGTTAGGGTTAGGTTAGGTTGTTAGGTTAGGTAGGCAGGGTTAGGGTTAGGTTAGGGTTAGGTAGGGGTTAGGGGTAGGTAAAGGGGGCAGGTTAGGTTAGGTTGTTAGGTTACAGGTTAAATAGGGGCTAGGGGTTAGTAGGGTTAGGGTTAGGTTGTGTCAGGCAGGTTATAGGTTAGGGTTAGGCTAGGGTTAGGTTAAGGGTTAGGTTAGGGTTGGGGTAGTTAGTTAGGGGTTAGGGGCTAGGTAGGGTTAGGGTAGGTTAGGGTTAGGTTAGGGAAGGGTTAGGTTAGGTAGGGGTTGTTAGGTTAGTTAGGTTAGGAAAGGGGGGGTTAGGTTAGGGTAGGTTAGGTTGGTAGGGGTTAGGTTAGGTTAGGGTAGGTTAGGAGGTTAGGGTTAGGTTAGGGGTTAGGTTAGGTTAGGCTAGGTTAGGTTAGGTTAGGGTTAGGGGTTGTGTTAGGTTAGGGGTTAGGCTAGGTAGGGTTAGGGTTGTTAGGGTTAGGAGGGTAGAGAGTAGGTTGTGGGCTAGGTTAGGTAGGGTTAGGTTAGTAGGGTTAGGGGGTTAGGGGTTAGGGGTTAGGCAAGGGTAGGCTAGGTAGGGTTAGGTTAGTTAGGTTAGGGTTAGTTAGGCAAGTTAGGAGGTTAGGTTAGGGTTAGGTTAGGTTAGGTTAGGTTAGTTAGGGGGTTAGGTTAAGGTTAGGTTAGGTTAGGTTAGGTAGGTAGGTTAGGTTAGGGTTAGGTTAGGTTAGGTTAAGGTTAGCTAGGTTAGGTAAGGGGTTAGGTTAGGTTAGGAAGGTTAGGTGTAGGTAGGGTAAGTGGTTAGGGTTAGGGTTAGGCAG